>NW_011499938.1:71466-112774 GCF_000495115.2 Populus euphratica
TTTTTTTAAAATAATTTTTTAATAAATTTTATTTTTTAATATTATATTATTGGACCTTTAATTTCTTAATTTTTTTTATAAAGTTATCTCAATTTCATATATCGAGTTGTGAGGTAGTCAAGTTAACTTGAGTTGTATCGATTTTCTTATTGATTTATTTTCAATTTATCTTTTATTATTGTTTTTGCCAAAGAGTTGACCTTTATTATTTTATTCAGTTTTTTCTTATACGGGGTTATCTCACCCTCGTAATCAAGCCGTGAATTTAATGTGTTGACCAGAGTTAGTTTTTTTTATTTATTAATTTTTTTTCTAATTTACTTTTTATTGTTTGATTTGTTGATAATTAAACTTTAAGTTTTTCTTTCTCTTTATAAGGTTTCCGCTCTCATTTAATTTTTTTTGGTTATCGAATAAGATCATTAAGAACTTCTTTAAAAATATGTACAAGCTATTTTTTTATAATATTAACAAATATTTATTTTTTATTAGTCATTATTTTTTTATAATTATATTATAAATTTAACCAAATTTATTAAATCTATTCAAATAATGATCTGTATTCCAAATTTTCATTCTACTTTTAAAAACACCATCATCTCTCTGCAGCATCCTTTTTGCAATAGAAAAAATTTAATCCCTCTCGCCGCCTAACGTGTGGCATTTATCTTGTACATAACTCAATCAAGTGGCTTAGATATGGCGGAACTTCATTTATTAGATGCTGGAACATGCTAGCTGGACCCTCCTTTGTGACATTAGTTTTTGTCATACAGGGAGGTAGCGAGTAGGAAAGGCACATGCGAGTATCTCATGCATTGCATAGCCAGTTAGCATTGTAGCGAAAATAAAAATAAAAATAAAGATGAAGATAAAGATGAAGGATGGCCACTGTCCCACCATGTAATTCATCTCTACAAGTAGAAAACACATGCAATATGGTTCGGCAGGAGACTTGGAGATCCCAACTCCCAGGGTCCCACGGTGAGTCCTGAAAGGGAGCTATAAAATGAGACCATGTACGCCCGTTCACCATGCACAGCCCCTCTCCTCTATTCTTCGAAGCGTTAGGGAGTCAGAGTGAGTACCGCCGAGTTTCCTCTATAAAGGAGAAGAAGAGCCTAAATAAAGAAGCTAAGCCATGAAGAAGAGGCAGCAAGAACAGCACAAGGGCAGGGAGAATTGCAACTATGAACAACACAGTCACTACCAGCAGCATACGCAGAAGCAAATTCAATGTAACAAAGGAAAAACTTGCAAGTTCAAGAGGAGCAGCTCCAATCTCGAAGAAGATGGCGCTTCCTCAGCTATTCTCTTGCTTGCCTGCATTGCCTGCACTCCCTCGTACTGAGTGCTCAGGAGAATTAGATAGATATGCATACATATACTGATAGATAATAGCTAGGCTGAATAAGCTCTCTTTATTCACTCTATCTCTAGTCTCAAAATCCTTTTCCCTGATCGCTCATCGCTCCTCTGGTTGCTTAATTTCCTTCGGATTTGAATATTTACTAGGCCGTGCATGCATGCCGTAATAGTCTTTGTACCTTCCTGTAAGTTTAATTATGAAGTTTTTTTCTAATAATTTGTCAACCACAGTACTGTATTAATTTTATTGCCGCATTTTCATTAATTTCAACTATGGTTTTTAAGATGTGGGTTTCCTAGTTTGTGTCTGGTTAATGTTTTACTACAGAAGAAAAGGGATAAAAATATATCTAATTGAATGAACGAAAATAAAAATATAAAAATAAATGTTTTTAAAAAATCTTAAATCGAATTTTTATATTTTCAAATATATATATATATATGGAAGTGGAAGATATATTTGAAAATATATCCTCCCTGTTCTAACTTTGAGGGTTCGTGGAGAGGCTATTGACATATGCTGCACAACCAAAATCAAATGGGAGTTCAGCTACAAAAAGGAAGTATATCTTCCACTTCCAGCCACAGACTTATATTAAAAATCTACCTGATTTAAATCTTATGTTGTAAGTTTGACAAACCAATTCAAGTTTTAACATTTTAAACCTTTTCAAAGATACAAAACAATGTCATTTTGTTAAGTTTTTTTATTAACTCAACTCAGGCTTGAAGTTGATGAGACACTAGATTGATTATCCAGTTAGATAAAATTTTATAATACTTTTCCAACTTAGAAAAGGAGGAAAAAAAGCAGTACTTTCTTCTTCTGCTGTCCATTTGTACATGAAATTTGAATTATAAATCAAACACAATAAATTAAATTGCTTGTATTATAAATTAAATGCAATAAAAGAATTTCAAAGTTGTGCAACGTACTAAGCAGGTTCTGATTTGAGGGTTATAATTTAACTTTAAATTTATTTTTTAAAAATTATCAATTTAAATATTATAAATCTTTAAAAAATTAGAAATTAAATTAAAATATGCATAAACTGACATCAGCACTTACAATTAAAAAACACTAATTTAGACTAAACTGCAGCTCTGTTTCCTCATCGCATCAGAAGTGGGAATGAGGGGTCGCACAGCACGTGGTTCTTTTTGGTTTTTTCTCTGGCCATTTCTCCTTACAATTTTTGAGAATTCCATATATAACCACATCTTTAGGCCCTTCAATTTTAGAAAGTTTCACGCACCACATGTATTGTTTTTTTTTAAATCTCTCAAATATTATTTTTCAATAAATAAAAAGGATGGACTATATTAACAAAACCTACATTTGCTTTGAAAACACCGTAGCACGTGAAAGAGAACACTGTTTATTGAAACCATGTTTTCACCGCTTTGCCCACGATGTTAGAAAAATTGACACATCACATTGATTCGGAGACAAATATTTTTTTTTAATTTTAATTGCACAATAAAACCACCCAAATATCTTTAGAATTAATAAAAAAACTAAAACTAAAGTCAAGCGATGATTTTGTATTTTCACGGATAATTTGATATTTAATTAAATATAAAAAATAATAAGAAAAACAAAATACATAATAAAATGACCAAAATAGCTTTGAAGCCCATGTGTTTTTTTTTTCTTTTCACTAGTATTTTTTGTTATTTTCAGGCCAAGGGGCAATTGTGTCTTTTACAAGGAAAGAAAATAATACCTTGTTCTTAGCCGAAGAAATTCCCTGTCAGGATTTTAAAAAAGTAGTGAATTCCGTTCGAATTTATCTAAACATAACTAATTAATTGGTTCACATGTCTTCTAAGTAACTTGAGGTTTTAATTTTTTTCTTCTCAACAATACACAATTTTAGCTTGGATTTTAAAGAAGAATCTATACAGAGAGCTGTAAGAGTGTAAAATCATCAAGTAAGAATTTACAAACCCTGACTTTTTATTTTGAATTCAGTGTTTCACATTCATTACATTAACACACTAGTAATCTAGTAATAATAATTTATTAGTTATTTCAAAGTTAAGTTCTCTAAATCTCCCAGTAGTTTGCATCACTAGTTTATTCTTGTATATTTTGCATTTCATAAATATTTTATTGTGACATTAGTATCTTTTCATCTTGCACCTGACTTCTCTAATCGCTTTTATTTGAATATGTTATAAATTATAATGAAAAATCAAGGAAACAAGAGAGAAAAAATTATGTTTTCATTCTTTAAACTAAATGAACAAACATCAACCAGTAAAAGACATTATCTATCCAATGTTGATGTCTCAAATCATAGTGAACAACCCTTTTTCAAATCTTAAACAGTTGAAATTGATGTTAATACTTTTGAACGAGATCCTGATTTATGAATTCCAGTATGGAAACATCCTATTAATCAACAAGATGAAATTAGAAAAGCTTATATTAAAATGGGTCCATATCAACCTAAGTTAGCAGAGTATCCAATGACTGAATCATGGAGACAGTATCGTCGATTTCAATTTTTTTAGCTAGAGTACTATCAATCAAAGGATGCGGTATTTTGTTTTTCATGCTTTATCTTTGAAAACAAAGTGCCTCGTCATCTCACATTCACCACTGAAAGCTTTATAAGTTGGAAGAGAGTTAATAATGGGGTTAAATATGCACTTTTGATGCATGTAGGAAGTCCCACTTCACCACATAATAATGCTGTGAAATCTGCTGAAGATTTAATGAAATTAAGTAGATATATTGAAGTGTTGAATGCACAAACTGTTGAAGAAGTTTAGAAAAATTAGTTGAGACTTATGATAACAATTGAAGGTGTTTGATAAGTGAGCTTACAAGCATGTGCATTTAAAGGTCATGATGAATCATCATCTTCTAATAATCAAGACAATTTTTTAGAGATGATAAGACTTATGAGAAGACTGGATATTGACTTTGATGATATTGCCTTAGAAAAAGCTTTGAAAAATACAAAGTATGCCTAGTCGACTATTCAAAAAGAGATTTTGTATATTCTCGCGAACAAAGTGAGGAAAAAGATCTGTGAAGAAGTTAGAGATGCAAAATTTTATATTTTGGTTGACAAAGCCAAAGATGCATCAAATAAAGAACAAATGATTGTTGTTTTGAGATTTGTTGACATTCAAGGTTTTGTACGAGAGAGTTTTTCTAGCATTGTACATGTTTCAGATACTACTTATTCAACACTTAAAAAAAAAAATTTATGATGTACTCACTTGATATAACTTGCATGTTTTCAATATGCGAGGTCGAGGGAATGATAGTGCTAGCAATATATGTGACCATGAAATGGACTATAAGCTCTATTTTTCAAATATTGTCCTTATGCATATTATGTACATTGCTTTGCTCACTAACTATAACTGACATTAGTTGTAGCAGCTAGAAATGAGATTTCTATCTGGTTATTTTCTCAAAATTGATAATCATTATCAATCTTATTTTTGCTTCTCCTAAATGTTATATCGAGTTACATTATGCTCAGGTTATTGAAATTGCATATATAATAGCTACTAGAGAACATGAGACTGGTAGAAGGACTAATTAAATTGGTAATTTTTATCGAAATAGAACTACTTGCTGGAGCTCTTATTTTGATTCTATTTGCAACTTAATAGATATGTATGATGCAACTATTACTGTACTTAAAAATATAGTTTAAGAATGATCTTCTAATTTTATACGTGAAGAAATTGGTGGTTGTTTGATTGTGATGAAATCTTTTTAATTTATAGTCATCTTATATTTAATGTATAAAATAATAGGGATTATTGATTTACTTTGTGTTTTACAGCAAAAATCTCTTGACATTTTATATATAATGAATCTTATATCAACTACTAAAATATTACTTTAAACTAAAAAAAATGACAAATTCAAACTTTTCCTTTAAAATATATAATCATTTTAAAAAACAATCACTAGTATATTTTCGAATACCATTTTAAAACCGAGCTGAACATCAGTGCTTCTTTTGTATCGAAGGATAGCTCAGAGGGGGCCAAAACTCTTAATTTAATTAAAAGCTTTGAAACTGAAGTCTCAATTTACATTACAAAAACCAGGAATGTAGAATGCTTTTTCTCTTCCCCCCTGATCACAGCCTTAACCTTACTTACCCTCGTGCAAAAACTAATGCCTCATTTGATTTATCTCACTCCTGCAAATACCCAAAATCAATGGCTTGATAATCCGAAACAACGCCAAAATTAGATTCAGCCCATATTTGATAACGGGGGAGGAAATCAAGTACTTAGGGCCGAGAGCCAACCTGATTAGTAATTGATTCGACTCCACTTTAAAGACTCGGTGAGTGTTAAGTGTGCACTGTACCGGTGTAGCCGATGCGAAGACCACCGGTCTAGTGGTGTTTTCTGCCCCGGATGGCATTCATCAAGAGTCCAAAATGGCCGCCCCAACGTCGGTTTAGAGCTCATAACTCAACATGCAAAAGAGGAAATAAGATCAAGAGACAGACTGATCAGATCCACGACGGCGTAAATGAATAAATCCTCCACCCAAAAAAAACAATAAAAAAAAACAAAGTCCTAGGTATGCACATAGGTCGACAAAAATCCAGTTTGCGTCGTATACAGTCCAAGATGCCAAGTGTCCTCCAATAGGTGAGGTTAGGGACCTAGAAAATAAATATCAGTATATACATACGTGGAATCTGAATGACTCAAGAACAAGATAAGGTGAATGGATCGTCCTCATTGGAGCTCCATTGCTGGTCAAACCAGCAAAAATGACTTGTTCCCATAATGGCAACATCCCATTTTCTGAACCCATGGCCCCTACCATGTTTACACTTATGAGCTCCTAACTCCACTATCCATTAATTGTTTGTTTGTTTGTTTCCATCACCACAGTGTTTGGATCGTTGTCGCAAAATGATTTTTAAAGATGTTTTAATTTTAAAATAAATTAGAATATTTTTTTAAAATTTTTGTATGCCATCACATCAAAATTATAAAGAAATACTTATAAAAAACAACGAGCATACTTTTGAAAGGCATCCAAGAACAGCTGAGCACCCACCCTTAACTAGGAAATAACTTAAGCTAATTAGAGGGCTGGCCTGGGATAAGTTGACACTATACATGGAAAGCTGAGCACCCACGGCCCTTAATTAATTTTACGTGCTTAGGTCAAACAAATTAACAAGAAGAACTGTAATTAATTCCAGCTTCATTCCATGAACATTCGCCACTGGACAAAGAACAGGTATAGTTCATGCATGCACCAACGCCAAAAATTGCTTGAGCTCTGGATATATTTTTTGCTTGAGCTAGTGAGAAAACGGTACCGGAACTGTAATCGTATAGTACACAGGGGCAATAAGTGAGGAGAGGAGAAGGGAGAAAGAAGACCTCTGGGCCCTGTGGAGGAGGGTTGGCATAGAGAGGACAAGAACATCAACACATGAGCACATGGCTTTGCTTGCACATGATGACTTCTGTCTTTCAAGAGTAACGACAAACTGCATGGCCTAACTCCATTAGTGGCGTGCTTGGGGTTTACAGTTTGCTAATACAAAGCCCTGACCTCTTGTGTACGTACTCTGCAACAAGCACCGCACCTTCTCATCGGTTTTCATTTGATTAATGCCGTAGATCTCTCCTAGCACACAAACCCAATCCTTAAACCCTTGTCTTTGTGCGATGTATGTATGATTAGTTAGTTACTCAGATGTCTTTTTTCATATTTTTATTGCATGTTCTTGGAGCCAGCTTCTGATCGATCCATGTACTAGTTCTTTAAATCTTACGCCAGCTAAGGAAAATCATTGCCATACCAACCCTAAAGAAGACGCACGATGATTGGGCATTCAAATAGAATCCAACACTTCCAGCTGGAATGATCATCATGATACGAGTTTGTTTTACAATGGCAGTATATAATAGTAATAATACATACAAACTACACTAAAAGTACCATGCTAATATTTGTTTTACAGGGAATACATGCCAGTTAAACCACGTTTGAATTAGTCGAAACTTCAAACGAAAAAAACTTGCTAAAAGGCTCATTTTTCAATATCAATTTTTAATTTGATCTAAATTACAAACTGGATATCCTATCACTATTAGAGCGTTTTGTATCCTTTATCTTCATTCTTATTGACAATTGGACATTTCAAGGAACTCACAGTGTATTATAATATTTTTTTCCCAAAAAAATAAAATAAATTACTATAGTGTAATTATAGTGTAGTGATACTTTTATCTTTTATAGTACAAGCCAAGGAAGTACAAATTAAGGGGCAAATTGATCTTTTCACGAGATTCATTTGGCACCATCAATGTGATGTGGGTTAAATTCAATCTTTTTTCTATTTTTGCACAATACAAAAACTTAATTGCCCTTAGAAAGCAAAAACATTAGCCTAACGTTCGTGAGCTTCTTGGTTTTTCCCCTTTTTTTTTATAAAATAGTTAAATAACTAGATTATTTATAAAAGCAAAATAAAAAAAAAAAATACTATACATATTTTCAAGGGTTTGTTATTTTTTGGATATGACTTTTTTCATTATTATAATGTGGATTGAGGAGTGATTTGATAATTTACTAAATATAAATATTGTTTAGTTTTGAAGATTAGTGTGATTTGACTTGGGTCATTTGTTTAGTTTTTTTAAAATAATTTTTTAATAAATTTTATTTTTTAATATTATATTATTGGACCTTTAATTTCTTAATTTTTTTATAAAGTTATCTCAATTTTATAAATCGAGTTGTGAGATAGTCGAGTTAACTTGAGTTGTATCGATTTTCTTATTGATTTATTTTCAATTTATCTTTTATTATTGTTTTTGCCAAAGAGTTGACCTTTATTATTTTATTCAGTTTTTTCTTATACGGGGTTATCTCACCCTCGTAATCAAGCCGTGAATTTAATGTGTTGACCAGAGTTAGTTTTTTTTATTTATTAATTTTTTTTCTAATTTACTTTTTATTGTTTGATTTGTTGATAATTAAACTTTAAGTTTTTCTTTCTCTTTATAAGGTTTCCGCTCTCATTTAATTTTTTTTGGTTATCGAATAAGATCATTAAGAACTTCTTTAAAAATATGTACAAGCTATTTTTTTATAATATTAACAAATATTTATTTTTTATTAGTCATTATTTTTTTATAATTATATTATAAATTTAACCAAATTTATTAAATCAATTCAAATAATGATCTGTATTCCAAATTTTCATTCTACTTTTAAAAACACCATCATCTCTCTGCAGCATCCTTTTTGCAATAGAAAAAATTTAATCCCTCTCGCCGCCTAACGTGTGGCATTTATCTTGTACATAACTCAATCAAGTGGCTTAGATATGGCGGAACTTCATTTATTAGATGCTGGAACATGCTAGCTGGACCCTCCTTTGTGACATTAGTTTTTGTCATACAGGGAGGTAGCGAGTAGGAAAGGCACATGCGAGTATCTCATGCATTGCATAGCCAGTTAGCATTGTAGCGAAAATAAAAATAAAAATAAAGATGAAGATAAAGATGAAGGATGGCCACTGTCCCACCATGTAATTCATCTCTACAAGTAGAAAACACATGCAATATGGTTCGGCAGGAGACTTGGAGATCCCAACTCCCAGGGTCCCACGGTGAGTCCTGAAAGGGAGCTATAAAATGAGACCATGTACGCCCGTTCACCATGCACAGCCCCTCTCCTCTATTCTTCGAAGTGTTAGGGAGTCATAGTGAGTACCGTCGAGTTTCCTCTATAAAGGAGAAGAAGAGCCTAAATAAAGAAGCTAAGCCATGAAGAAGAGGCAGCAAGAACAGCACAAGGGCAGGGAGAATTGCAACTATGAACAACACAGTCACTACCAGCAGCATACGCAGAAGCAAATTCAATGTAACAAAGGAAAAACTTGCAAGTTCAAGAGGAGCAGCTCCAATCTCGAAGAAGATGGCGCTTCCTCAGCTATTCTCTTGCTTGCCTGCATTGCCTGCACTCCCTCGTACTGAGTGCTCAGGAGAATTAGATAGATATGCATACATATACTGATAGATAATAGCTAGGCTGAATAAGCTCTCTTTATTCACTCTATCTCTAGTCTCAAAATCCTTTTCCCTGATCGCTCATCGCTCCTCTGGTTGCTTAATTTCCTTCGGATTTGAATATTTACTAGGCCGTGCATGCATGCCGTAATAGTCTTTGTACCTTCCTGTAAGTTTAATTATGAAGTTTTTTTCTAATAATTTGTCAACCGCAGTACTGTATTAATTTTATTGCAGCATTTTCATTAATTTCAACTATGGTTTTTAAGATGTGGGTTTCCTAGTTTGTGTCTGGTTAATGTTTTACTACAGAAGAAAAGGGATAAAAATATATCTAATTGAATGAACGAAAATAAAAATATAAAAATAAATGTTTTTAAAAAATCTTAAATCGAATTTTTATATTTTCAAATATATATATATATATGGAAGTGGAAGATATATTTGAAAATATATCCTCCCTGTTCTAACTTTGAGGGTTCGTGGAGAGGCTATTGACATATGCTGCACAACCAAAATCAAATGGGAGTTCAGCTACAAAAAGGAAGTATAGCTTCCACTTCCAGCCACAGACTTATATTAAAAATCTACCTGATTTAAATCTTATGTTGTAAGTTTGACAAACCAATTCAAGTTTTAACATTTTAAACCTTTTCAAAGATACAAAACAATGTCATTTTGTTAAGTTTTTTTATTAACTCAACTCAGACTTCAAGTTGATGAGACACTAGATTGATTATCCAGTTAGATAAAATTTTATAATACTTTTCCAACTTAGAAAAGGAGGAAAAAAAGCAGTACTTTCTTCTTCTGCTGTCCATTTGTACATGAAATTTGAATTATAAATCAAACACAATAAATTAAATTGCTTGTATTATAAATTAAATGCAATAAAAGAATTTCAAAGTTGTGCAACGTACTAAGCAGGTTCTGATTTGAGGGTTATAATTTAACTTTAAATTTATTTTTTAAAAATTATCAATTTAAATATTATAAATCTTTAAAAAATTAGAAATTAAATTAAAATATGCATAAACTGACATCAGCACTTACAATTAAAAAACACTAATTTAGACTAAACTGCAGCTCTGTTTCCTCATCGCATCAGAAGTGGGAATGAGGGGTCGCACAGCACGTGGTTCTTTTTGGTTTTTTCTCTGGCCATTTCTCCTTACAATTTTTGAGAATTCCATATATAACCACATCTTTAGGCCCTTCAATTTTAGAAAGTTTCACGCACCACATGTATTGTTTTTTTTTTTTTAAATCTCTCAAATATTATTTTTCAATAAATAAAAAGGATGGACTATATTAACAAAACCTACATTTGCTTTGAAAACACTGTAGCACGTGAAAGAGAACACTGTTTATTGAAACCATGTTTTCACCGCTTTGCCCACGATGTTAGAAAAATTGACACATCACATTGATTCGGAGACAAATATTTTTTTTTAATTTTAATTGCACAATAAAACCACCCAAATATCTTTAGAATTAATAAAAAAACTAAAACTAAAGTCAAGCGATGATTTTGTATTTTCACGGATAATTTGATATTTAATTAAATATAAAAAATAATAAGAAAAACAAAATACATAATAAAATGACCAAAATAGCTTTGAAGCCCATGTGTTTTTTTTTTCTTTTCACTAGTATTTTTTGTTATTTTCAGGCCAAGGGGCAATTGTGTCTTTTACAAGGAAAGAAAATAATACCTTGTTCTTAGCCGAAGAAATTCCCTGTCAGGATTTTAAAAAAGTAGTGAATTCCGTTCGACATCTAGGGGGAATGGAGGGGTCAAATTCCGAACCTTTCCTTGTCTTGATTAAACAATACAATTGCCTTCTAACTAGCAAACAAAACTTACTTCTCAAAGTTCTTTGGATGATCCGTTTCCTATTGAATTTTAGGTCCATTTCCAATATCAATTGCCAAATTGTTTCATAATACTGTTAATATCTTCCTGGCAATTAGCATGATTAAAGGCCCGATCAAACAAACAATGGCCCTGTCATTATCCTAGACACGAAGATGAGAAGATCAGCTGAGTATCTCTACGATTAAAGAATTTTACCAATTAAGTTTTTATTTGTGAAACCATATCAATTGCATATTTATATCTCAATTAGAAATGCAAGTAGTGGAACTTGAATTGATTTTATTTTTATTAAAGAATCATTTCAATCTAAAAATTTAAACTATTAAGTAAGGTTGCAGGATATAATTTATATTATTCTCTAATACATCTTTTCAAGTAAAAATTCTTTGAGTTTGAAACTTGCACAGATCTACATTACCTTATATTTAATTTTTATCAAATAAATAAAGATGGTAAGATTTGAATTCATAATCATTTGATTATTAAATTTTTAATATCATATCAGAAAATCATTTCGATTTAAAAATTTAAATTATTATATGAGATCTTAAAATATAATTTATATTATTTTTTAATAGTTTTTTTTTTTGTCTAGCCGACTCTTTGCCTCTTATTTATTTATTTTTGATGCATTGAACTAGCTAACTATGCCATTTATCTTTTCCTATCGTGTCATGTATTTCCCAAGAGTGCATGCATGCGGATACAGAACGAAACCATTTTACATTAAAAAAAAAAAAACGCTTGTATTGTTATTCCTGAATGGGTGTTCTGAGTAAAAAATGAAATGAAGCGCACAAAATTTCTAATCCCAGAAGCATCCTCGCCGTCCGATGCGGGATCATGACGTCGACGGTGACATTAACATATTCAAGGAGACAGTGGCATGCATCTGTCTATACGTTTGTTTAATGTTAATCTCTTGTTACTATGATATTGTTGAGCCTTGTAATATATATGTTATGCCGGACACTATCGAAATTAAATGAGTCCTGTAAGTTCGAATAATCCAGGCATCAAGATCAAAATTGCATATTCCTACTTTATTTGTATATGTTTGTTGTCTGTTAATTTTTTTATATAATTAAAAATTATATTATTTTTTAATATATTTATCAAGTACAAAAATTTTTAGGTTTGAAATTTGAACGGATCATTTTATTTTGTAATTTAATTTTTATTAAATAAATAAAAAAAATTGAAGATTTTGATATTATATTAAAAAATTATTTTAATTTAATAATTTAAATTACTAAATAAAATTTAAAAATATAATTTGTATTACTTTTTAATAATTTATTACTTGCGTAAAAGATGAACTCGATGCATGCTCACGATAATCTTTGTTGTATTTCCTGGATGTTCCCGTATAATTAAGCCGGCAAATCATTCCACGCTGAAGTTGTTTTTTTGCATGATTAAAATGAAATGGTTCAAAAATGAAATTATTTTTCTCATGCGCGTTGTGGATGACCTTTTTCAAGTAATATATATATATATATATAAGCAAAGAAAATATGTAAACCTCCACCTCTGTAGAAGGTTTTTAATTAGCAAGCAAATTAAATAGGTGTTAACTATTTAGAGGTTTCAGGTTTAATATATATAAGATAATGCTCAAGAAGACAATAATTTCTATACATCTGAATCTGCAAATACAATCAACACCACCAAAAACAAAAAAAGAATAAAAACAACGAGGAAAAACATTTCATTGTGTTTTATCAACAAAATTTTTATGTTAGTAATTTTGAATGAAACAACAATGAACTAAAAAAACAGTTATATTCTAGTGTTTATCTTCAATGAGTTGAATAAATATAATTTCTCTAGAAAACATAATTCTTAAATGAAAAAAATATTGACATGGACTCTAATTGATTTTTTTGTTTATGAGATGGTTTCGGGTTGAAGCATATATGAAATGTTATTTTGTCCATATTACATGCACCATAATAAGGTTTTTATATTATTCAATAGTGTAAAACTATTTTTTTTAATTGCCACCGGAGATTTTTACCAAGTCATTATCAATTTAGAAATTAAAAAAAAAATTAAAAGGTAAAGTTGAAAAAGATACTGCATCGTTCATATTATTGAGTAAAGAATTGTATGATGAAGTTTTAAAGTATGAAGGCATCATTTTTAGTTTTAATTCAAAAAAAATTCATGATTTTGGTGTTAACTATAATTGAATTAATCAAAGTATTTTTTTAGAGTTTTTTTTATTGAAAGACCAGTGTCATCCGTCATAGGTTGGATGTGATGGACATCGAGAATAATGCATTTAAAAATATTTTCAAAATGGTACATAAAATGAAAAACAAATAACAATATAAAACTAAGTTATATTTACCTTTGTATTGTAATTGGGAGAATATAGAGTTGATAAATTATGAGTTTCATGTAGCAAACTTGAAATCATCTTCTCTTCTTTTTTCTTTGTTTTAATAGAAAATCTACCCACACATTTAATATACAAGGTAAAAGTAGGAATTCATATACAATGTATCCTTTAGAAGGCCAAGGGATGACATCCTAAGTATTTTTTCATTATTTTTTCAACACTTAATTATTTATTTTTAATTACTTTCATTTAGATACTTATTTAAACTTAAAACAAAGGTTAAAAAGAGATTCAAGATAAGGCTTTAATATTTGAGGCTTAGATTGCTAAAAATATTTAATATTTACCTCGTATTATCTTGAAACTCACTTAAAATATGAATAAATCAAATTCTCATAAATAATGTTAGTGGTGAACTATATTCAAGTGAGAATTTTTCAATATTTTGCTATATTGGATGACCATTATCGAAAAAATCAATGAGGAGAAGATATTTGATTGGCACTAAATTTAGACAAGTATATAATTATGTGTTATATAACTATGATAAATTGGGACCCATAAGTTAGTTTTTCAATTATATAGAATTTTCATTAATTATATTAAATTAAAAGATTGATAATTATCAATTGTTGTTATATCAAAATTCAAATGTTAGTAAAACTCAATTATTTTAATTACAAGATGAATAATTTATCACATGATTTAAAATACATGTAAATGTTTAATAATTGGTAACTTCAATGTCTTGAATATTTTTTTCTTTGACCGTTAATGGTTGTTAAATCTAAGTAGATATTCAATAAAGGTGCAAATACTTTGATGAAATCACCAATAAAATGAATATTTCATCAACATTTTTTTTATAAATTCTATCAGAATGTTTGTACCCACTCTAAAACTTCTAGTAAAACTTAGAGAATGTGTAGGAGCTTTCCGATGGAATTGTTAACATACTATTTCATCAAAAAAATAAATAGTGATGAAATTATTGATAAAAAGCCTGTTTGGCTACACGTTAATGTTCGTGTTTCTTTAAAAACACATGAAATAGTTGTTTGATTATATATTATTAAACAATCAAAGTATATGGGTCCCACCATTTATATGAGGTGGGGCCGTGATTTTTTTGAAGTAGTAAAATGATGTTTTTTTACAAGTTTCAACCTATGGTTCATAAGTAAATTACATTTTCATGTGAATAGTTTAATTTTCTTTTTAAGTGTGTTAATTTTTTTAATAGTTTTTTTTTTAAAAAAACTAGTATAGAGTGAATTAAATTAACTTGCATTATAATATTAATTTTATACTTGATAGTATTTTCTGAATTTTATTACACGCTCACAAAATTATAAAAATTATAGTTCTTATCGACTGAATTTTGTATGTAATGGAATAATAAAAAATATTTTATATAAATTATTATTTATTTTATAATATAATAGAAGTAGTTAATTTTACAATATTTAAATTTAAAACCATTAATATTAATATATATATTTTTAAATTATTTTATAAACTCAATTTCAAAAGTATTCTTAACTAAACACATTAAACTACTTTTTCTTCAACCTCAATTTTAACCACGGTTTTAATCAAATATCTATTTTTTCAAACCAATCTTAACTAAAAATATTTTTTATAAAATAATTTTTTTCAACCCATAACCACAACCGCTATTATAATATTAAACATAATAAAAACAGATTTTTAAACGTGAATATTCTTTTGAAGATTCTATTGGTATTGAAAGTTGCGAATAAAATAAAAAACCTTGAAGGATTAGTTTCTGATGGTAGTATTTCATTGATGTTTTCATTATTAATTTTCAATATAGACAAAATCTTCTTTATATAACATTTAACGACAAAATATTTTATTAATATTTTCTAATTTTCTAGATGTAATGAACACCTGGTTGAATCTTTGTTTGAATTCAATCAATGTTGGGTACGTTTTCTTGCGAAGGCACCCTAACATTAACCCTCGTTAAATTAAACTAGTCTAACCTGATGAGTTTCTACGTGCTGCATGCCTTGGTGCGTAACGTGTAAGCAAGCTCCACAGGCCACCAATTTTAGTCCTGGCTTTCACTTTTTTCTTGTAAAACCCGGATTGATAAAGGATATGACTTGATAAACTTATACTCTCTATGTGTGTGTGTGTTTGTGTGTGTGTAAGGTAAAATAAACTCCATGAACTTGAAGACAAGAGAACCTCGAAGAAAATGATGTCTTACCGTTTTAAGATTTTTCAATTGTTAGGACTCTGAGTAAAATTAGAAGTGGCCAACTACGGTGGAATGTCTCCAAGACAGGAAATCCAAAAATCTTGGAGAAAGATGACAATGGGGATTACATTCATTGCTCTATGCATTTTTGCTTGTCTATGCCACGAATTAGGCAGACATCTAATTTGGACAATAGCACATTTGTCTTACTTTCATGGTTTCATATGAAAATATGCTTTGGCCTAGTTGTTTACGAACAAGAATTACCGCAGGCGCTCGCCTATGTATTTTGCCCTCGTTTTGTGAAGGTTCTTCCAGAGCTTCACTCATATATTTTTAGCGACAGAGAAGCGTGTACCCGCCCGCGTGTGTGAGGGAGAGAGAGAAGGAGAGATGGCTCATAGTTTCTTGTCAAGGGAGTTCAATGATGAATACATAAGTGAAACGAGTGGTCTTGATCTCAGTCTTGCAGCCATGGCTTGTTATCCGTACCCTTATTTGCCCATATTTGAGAACAATGTTGTTTCCTGGATGCTCCCTCTTCCGGATGAAACCGAAGATGCTAAGAGGATCAAACGGTCCTCAAGCATGGTTGAATCCATAAGAAGTAATGGTAGCAGTCTTTATAGTGGTGGAAGCAGTATTTGCCGCAGTAGTAGCACTAACAGCTTGAATAACATTCCAAAGCTTCATTTCAGAAATCATATATGGAATTATACGCAAAGATATCATGCAGCCGAGGTTGTTGAAGAGGAAGCAGCAGCCATGATCAATGCCGAGGAAGGTGGAAATGAAGAAGAAGGGAATGCTGACGGAATGAGGTTGGTTCAGCTTCTAATTGCTTGCGCAGAAGCCGTGGCCTGTCGTGACAAGTCACATGCCTCGGCCTTATTATCTGAGCTCCGATCTAAGGCTTTGGTCTTTGGCTCTGCTTTCCAACGGGTGGCATCTTGCTTCGTGCAAGGACTGATCGACAGGCTCTCTTTCTTTCAACCACTAGGGGCGGTTGGTTTTGTTGCACCCACGATGAACATAATAGATATTGCCTCAGGCAAGAAGGAAGAAGCTTTACGCCTTGTTTACGAAATTTGCCCACATATTCGGTTTGGTCACTTTGTTGCCAATAATTCTATTTTGGAAGCCTTTGAGCGAGAGAGTTCAGTTCATGTGGTGGACCTAGGAATGACACTTGGATTACCACACGGTCACCAATGGCGCTTGCTTATCCAAAGCCTCGCCGAACGAGCTGGAAAGCCACCTAGTCTTTTTCGAATAAGTGGTGTTGGCCTTTGCGTTGACAGATTCCGACCACCTAGTCTTTTTCGAATAACTGGTGTTGGCCTTTGCGTTGACAGATTCCGAATCATCGGTGATGAACTCGAGGAATACGCAAAAGATATGGGAATTAATCTGGAGTTCTCAGTGGTGAAAAGCAGCCTGGAAAACTTGAGGCCTGAAGACATCAAAACCAGTGAAGATGAAGTTCTTGTTGTCAACAGCATTCTTCAACTCCATTGCGTGGTTAAGGAAAGTAGGGGAGCTCTGAATTCTGTCTTTCAGATTATTCATGAGCTCTCACCAAAGGTTCTTGTTCTAGTTGAACAAGATTCAAGCCACAATGGTCCATTCTTTCTAGGAAGATTCATGGAGGCACTGCATTACTATTCCGCCATCTTTGACTCCTTGGATACCATGCTGCCCAAATACGACACTAGGCGTGCCAAGATGGAGCAGTTTTACTTCGCAGAAGAGATAAAGAACATTGTGAGCTGTGAGGGGCCGGCAAGAGTTGAACGGCATGAGAGGGTGGATCAGTGGCGCAGGAGGATGAGCCGTGCAGGATTTCAGGTTGCCCCCATTAAGATGATGGCCCAGGCTAAGCAATGGCTGGTGAAGAGTAAGGTTTGTGATGGTTACACAGTTGTTGAAGAGAAGGGGTGCTTGGTGCTTGGCTGGAAATCAAAGCCTATAATTGCAGCTTCTTGCTGGAAATGCTAAAAAAGTGGCAGCCAACAATTTTGCTGTTCTTGAATAAAATTGGTCCAGGTTTCATGAGGCCACTGGTTGCTGTCTAATTTTCCTGGTATCACCTGCTAATTTTCCTGAGGCCACTGGTTGCTGTCTAATTTTCCTGGTATCACCTGCTACAATTTCCATGTAGTAATGTCTAGCGTCGGTAAAGTGCAAGCACAGACTCTGCACTGAAAATAAGCACTGATTTTCCGTTTGGATTGGGAACTGCTCAGGTGACTGAGCGGATGAAATAAAGAAAATGTATTGCTGGTTTGGTGCGCCTACGTGCTGTATCAAAATGTACATATCAAAATTCCTTGATTCTTTCCTGACTGTAACTATGAACCATTAATGTTCTGATCATGATTGGTAATTTGTAAGACAGGAGATGTGGGGTTTGCATATTTAATGTTTCCAATGATCAATGATCACCATTGCTCCCTTCAAACAGCTAGAATTTCGTAACCCAGATGACAATCTTGACTTGGTGATTCTAGAGTTGCTACTGAAGGAAGTTCCGACGACGGCGTTGTGGCCTTGTCTAGCCTATCTGTTCAGGCAAGGCAAGGTTAGGTTGCTGTGAGCTCTGCACAGCAACTTCAACATATCATGCATAAAAGCCAACCCAAATCAACCACCAAGACAATCGCAATGTCTCCTGTCAGAATAGAAAGTTTATTCGTGAAGCCCAGATCTATCTTGTTCTATGTTTGTATTTAACAAAGCAATCGTCTTATGTTCGTTTAAATTCGCATCCCTTATAATAGATTCTCGTTTTGAATAAATTAAAAAAAAGTATGTGAAAATCAAGCACACAGTATTAAAAAAAATCACAATAAATAATGAAAAATAATCTGAGATCTTTGCACGCATAATCTAAATGTTCTCAACTAGAATCTACTAGTCAATGTATCCATGCTGCATTGCACTTGGATTCCAACTTAATTATATATATATATATATATATATATATATATATATATATAAAATCATAAATAGACATTGCAAATATTTTTATGTATGAAATTTGTTAATTGATAAATGAAAAGATGATCTATGTGTTTCATTCATGTAAGAAATTAAAAAATATATTAACTATAAATAAATAAAATTACGAGTGATAATTAAAGGCTAGAAATGAAGAGTTGATTTTCCCAAAATAATAAAATAAGAGATAGATAAAAATACAATTTTTCTTTTTTACCTTAGACTATCCTTTTCATTTCATACATTTTTCTCGTGTATATCTTACTATTTAAAAATAGTTAAATTAAATAATTAAAAAAAGAAGGAATATAAGTTAAAAATTAAATTACAAATCAAAATCAATAAAAGAAGGCCAATCTTGCAGGCATGTCCTAGTTGTATTATTTTTTAAATTAAAAAAATAAATAATTATTTTTTTAAAAATGACTAGAAGACAAGTCTTCCGCTTCCACCGTTTTATTTTTTGCCTATAAAAAAAGAGTTCAAGTTTTTGTTAATTTATAGCGACCAAATATATAAAATTTAAAAATTAAAAACTGAAAGGTCAAATTGAAATTTTCCATGCTTTGGAGTAGTGCAGATGACAAAAAGGCTATGCTTTTCTTGTATGTTAATTTTAATTATTTTTCTTATAATTTTTTAACAATAACATAAAATTCCTTTTTGTAAAATCGAGATTTCATTTAAAGTCAAAATATTCTCTAATATCTTGCACATGTAAAAATATTCAAATATAAACAAATTCAAAAATATAAAACCATGACAACATATCAGATCAAATTAATTAAAAAAATAAAATTCAATAACCAAAGTGAAAGAACAAAAAACATGAGGGATCTAGAAGAAAAATATCCAATACACAGTGCTATAAATAATGACTTGACTGTACGTAAATACTAAACACTAGCTCTCTACCCGCGGTGCACAGAGTTATAATTCTTTTTTCAACCTTAAAAAATTTATAAAGATGTTAGGAGATGAAAAATTCAAGTATGTTGGTAAAAATACTTTTAAAATATTTAAATGGTGATATATTTGGATAATATTTTTTTAAAAAAAATATTTAAATAATTATATATTAAATTAACTAGAATTAATTATAATTAATTTATGAAATCCATAATCTAAGATACAATATCATGATAAAATTATAGAACTTGTACCAAAACAAATTAGATAACTTAATTATAATAAATAAAATATTGAAGATTAAAAGAACAAAGATACATAGAATTAAAAAAAAAAAATTGAGTAAACCTATACCAATAGCGGGTGCAATGGTGTGGGCTAGGGTGAACTTTTAAGGATTTAAAAAGAAAAATGTTAAGATGATGCTACGATTTTTAAATAAGTTAAATGTAAGTTTTTTTAATTTAATAATATAAAAAACCTTAATTTAATAACATTAAAAACAAAACAAACTTGAGTGAGTGTTTTAAAATTGAGTAAATATTTCAAAATCATTACTCAAGAAATCTTGTAGCTGGACTTAATTAAGAAAGTTAATTTTCAATCAATTTAATTTTTAAAAATAAAAAAAATCAATCTAAAAAACTTATAAAAACATAAAATTAACAATTAAAAAAATAAAAATTAAATTTGATAGAAAAACAAATCGATAGTGAAAAATTAAAGAATGATGAAATTCAAAATAATTTTTAATTTGAAATAGTTTTTTCAAATGAAAAATTATAATTAGGAGAACAAAGACCGAATCTTAAAGGAAAAGAAATTAAAAGGTTGATGTGATTTTTTCAAGAGATAACATGCAAATCGAGAAGAAGGAAAAAAAAAAAACATTAATATTTGCTAAACAAGATTGGATCACCATCCACACACCACCTGTGAAGAAAGAGAATGCCGAGAAGAATCAAATGATGTTGTGGAAGCATGATTATGACCATAAAAGTCAGTCTCATGAGTCGCATGAAGGAGATGGAATGGCTTATGCTATAACACATATCAACTTTTTTTTATTTTATTTTGATGAATAAAAAACTGCCTCTAGAACTAAATGTTAACAACGGAAAAATCATTATGAAATTACTATTAAACCTCTGAAATCAAGGCTAAACACTTTAATGTTAAGGGCAATTAAGTCATTATAATATTTATAGTAAAACGAAATTCTATAAAGCTCATAGATTGGAGGTTAATTTTTTTAAAAAATCTTTTTAAGGTAATATAATAACTTAACTTTTCCAAGAAATTAGAAAAGGCAAGGTTGCCCCTAAACTAATAAAGAATGATAAATTACCCTCATGAAAAGACCATTTTTCCTTTCGTTTGATTTTTTTTTATGAAGGTTAAAATTATAATTTTATTATCACAATCTATAAAAAATCATGACATGTGTCTAATGATTTTCTCATATATTTTAGGTTTGTACTAGTTATTTAACTTATGTTTTGCCGTGAGCTGAATATTTTTTCCCAATAAAAAAATTAAATATATAGGCTTTTTTATATAAAAAATATCAAGTGCAAATAAAAAAAATTATTCATGAATCTAATTAAACACTCCAAGAATCATGTGTCAACAAATGAAAAAAAAATAATGATAACAAAATACATATATGGAAAAGTTGAGAGAGTAATGTAAATCAAAATACTTGATTCCACAACATAGTTTACTTACCTAATTATTTATTAAAATTATTATTTTTATTTAATCAAAAGAGAGTAGAAAATATATACACATAAAATAAATTGAATAAAAACAAAGTGAAAAAATATCTCGCAAAGTTGCACTTGCTAGAAATACTATCTAAAAATAAAATAAAAATTTATTTTTCAAAATAAAGCTCAATTATGTAAAATATAAAACAAATTATAGATGAAATAGAAAAAATTCTCAAAAATTAAATACATACAAAATACTTAAAAAAACAATCACCATTTAAAAAATGCTAAATACAAAAAACTAAAAATCAAAGAAAAGTGGTATTAATTTAAATATAAATTAAAAAATTATTTAAAAAAATATAGAAAAAAATTTGTTTTTCTTTAAAGCCAAAATTACCACAAAAATAGGCCACGCAACATGTAGGAGGACGTGTGCATGAGCCTATTTTTTTTTTAAATATAATTATGTGGTCCATCCTAATTTTTCTTGAAAAAAAAAAGTAAGTTAAACAATGTATCGCCTTACTTTACTTAAATTCTGACAACTTTGATAGTCAAAAAATTCGGACAGAAGGATTTTTGACCAAAAAAACATGTTTTTTAATTCATTTTGATTCAAAACATCTAAAAAACACTTTAAGTATCTTGATAAATTTATTGATATCATAAAAAATCCCAAAGCCCAAAAGAAAAAAATTTTCTGAGCTCAAATATTTTTAGGTACTTTTAAGATTAAAAAAAATACTTAAATTACACTTTTCTAATCAAATATAATCATTGAACATAAATATCAATTATTTTTTCTTGCTGAAATTAATGCCAACAATATTTTTATATCTAAAACATTAGAAGATGACAATCCTTTTCTCTTATTTTTCTAATTAATAATTAAAAAATAACAACAAAATTTTATATCAAAATTAAATTAAATTAAAAAACTATTAAGAGATTGAATATGTATAACATGTGAAGTTTGTGAATTAAAGTATACTTTTATGATAAGTTTGAAATCATTTCTCATTTATTGTGTCTTTTTCCACTTTGTCATCCGGTGTTTTAATTTTGTTTCAAGTTAATAAATTTGATTTAATTATTCTTAAATTTGATCCAAAAAAATTCATTCATGTATAAAAAAGTTTAAGGGTCAAAATAATTGTTTTTGAGAAATACGTCTTACAATTAAAAAAGATCTTTTAGTGTTTGTTTTGTATAATAATTAGTTCCATGTTTTGTTGATATTTTTAGTTTATTAGTTAATAGTTTAACTCTTGCACTGCCATGGTAGTAAAGATTTTTCTAAAAATCTTTTACAAATTAGGATTTTTCCAAACGGAGGCTAGATTGGAGTTGGATAGACACCTCATTTTTAATGACTCCACCAAAATTGAGCTCATTTTACTAATTTGATATCAATTAAAGCGCTCATTTTTAATTACTCAACTTAGAAGCTAAAAATCTTCTTAAAAAAAAAAAAAACCTGTACCCATAAAAATAGGAGAAACAAAAAAAAAATAAAAACCTGTACCCATAAAAATAGGAGAAATTGGATAGGTTCAGGCCCGGCTTGATTTTGCTCTCAAATATATTTTTGAAAAAAATTAATTTTTATTTATTTTTTTATTTTAAATTAATATTTTTTGTGTTTGATATAATTTTAATATTTTGATGTCAAAAACAATTTTTAAAAAATAAAAAATATTATTTTAATATATTTTCAAGTAAAAAATATTTAAAAAAAAATTATAATCACATTCTCAAATACCTTTTTAATAATATAATGTAACTATTTTTGTAAAAGCATATCTAGATTGAAAAGAATTTAAATTTAAATGTTTTTCAAGATTTCTTACAATTTTTATTTTAAATTATTTACAAATATAAAAAATAGATACATTTTTCAAATACTTTTCAAATATATTCATAAATTCAAAGAAAATGATTAAATTACCGTCAAACCAAACAATTTGGTTTATCATTATTTGAAATCATTGAAAGTCTATATTTTTTATAATGATTTTTTTTTAAAGTATTTTTTATTTAAAAATATATTAAAATAATATATTTTTTATTTTTTAAAATTAATATATTAAAATAATTTAAATATACTAAAAAAATAAATAAATAAAAAACATTTTGAAACTGAAAAAACCATAGAAAGCAAACAAAAGAGAATCAATGGAATAAAATACAGAACAAGGGCAATTGAGTAAAATCATGTCCAAGACAAAATCCAACTTAGTCCACTTTGCTCACTCGTGTGGAGAGTAGACTAGAGGCTGGAGGGGGAAAGGGGTTTAGCTTTAGCAAGACAGGCAGAAAATGGAGAGTGTAGCCGTGTTTGGTGGAGCCAAATTTTGTATCTCTTCTTCAACCATTCTTCCTTCATCAACTTACACCACCAACACCACAGCCTTATCCTTCACTTCCCGCAATAACCTTAACCTACGCACAACCCACCTATCTGCATTCCATTCAAAATCCCATCTTTTCTCTTTCAACAATTCCCCTTCACATCCTCATGCTACTAAAACTCGCAACTCTAGAAAGCCCCGCATCTTTCTTCCTCATTTGGTGGCTTCCATGGTATTTATTTGTATTTCTTAATTCAGATAATTTTCTGTAGAATTGTTTTAGTATCTGTTTTATCTAGCTGAAGAGAGAGAAAGGAAACTAATTGTTATTTTTTGAATAATTCTGGAAATTCGTGAGAGCCCCGATCAGTATTTGATATATTGACTAGTTATTCACGTGTTGTAGCGAAATCCCATTTGGAGTTTTTGACATTTTTTGTTAAATTTTTGTGCCCAGGAACAAGTTGATGAGACTTACATTATGGTCAAGCCTGATGGTGTTCAACGTGGCCTTGTAAGCTTTTCTTGATTTTTTTTCATTTGCACTGTAATTATTGTTAAATTTTAGCAGTGATTGCTGTGGAAGTTTGAGTGATGTTAAAATTTTAGAGATTGGAACCTTCGTTTTTCGTTGTTTAGGATAAGATGAAAGTGTGTTTATTGGATTGAGCCAAATGTGAAATATTTTGTGTAAACCTGAGTATATATTGGCAATGCAATAGTTGAAATGATACTATGTTTTGATTTTGGGATTCTGAATTTATTTTATGTGGATTGGGTTGCTTTAGGTTGGAGAAATAATCTCGAGGTTTGAGAAGAAAGGATTTAAACTGACTGGTTTGAAGCTCTTCCAATGCCCTAAAGAATTGGCAGAGGTTTGTAGTCTTGCAATGTTGATACTCACTCCATTCTTTTAAATGGTGAAACCTTTATCCAATATCTTGCAAATGTCAGATTTGTTTTATATCCTTTTATAATGCTTTACTTGAAGCAAACTATTAAGGTTTATGATTATGTGGTTGTAAAGCAAGTTTTTCTGTTGTTTTTTGAAAATGGTGGCAGAAACAAGGAAAAAAAAAGAAAAAGAATAGAAATCTTGGAATCTTACAGGACAGAGGCCTTAAGTCACAGTAAAATTCCAAGCTTTCTGCTATTTTTTTGTATGGTTATTGATGATCAATCACAAAAGAACTGTATTTTATCTTCCAGTTGATAAATTCTTTTGTCAATGCCCTAGTATAGAACCCAAACTTTCTACTAATTTTTCCAATGTCTTTTTTTTTAATCAATCACGAAAAAAGTTTGCTTTATCAATTTCATGTCTCTGTTCTGTAATTGTGTTTTAGATGTCCATTTAGAGCCTGTTTGTTTTTGTATTTCAAAAACGCTTTTAAAAAAAATAAATTTTATTTTTATTTTTTTCTGTGCTTCAAATTAATTTTTTTTGGTATTTTTAGATCGTTTTGATATGCTGATGTCAAAAAATAAATTTAAAAAAATAAAAAAAAATTATTTTGATGCATTTCAAAGTGACAAGTATTTTGAAAAGCAACTACTATCACAATACCAAATAAGCTCTTATTATTACTGGAGTGTGGTCTTTTCATATCCTCAAATTACTGAATGTCTTATTGTTCTTTTATCTACTATTTTGCATGATTAGGAGCACTATAAGGATCTCAAGGCCAAGCCTTTCTTCCCTGGTCTGATCGATTACATCACTTCTGGTCCAGTTGTGTGTATGGTATGAAGTTTATGAATCTGAGATTTCTACAGGTTTTGAGTTCTTTCTAGAATACTGATGATAATGGTTTTTTGCCAGGCATGGGAAGGTGTTGGGGTTGTAGCATCAGCACGTAAGCTAATAGGGTCCACGGATCCTCTTAAGGCCGAACCAGGCACAATAAGAGGAGATCTCGCTGTTCAAACAGGAAGGTTAGGCCCTTCATACTCTCCTGATAGGTTGCTTTATGTGCTCATTTTCACAAAATTGGGTTGCAATTTCTTTCCTGGTCTTAGCAATATTTTTTTATCCTATGGTGAACTTTCTGCAGGAATGTGGTTCATGGCAGTGACAGCCCTGAAAATGGAAAGCGTGAAATAGGTGGGACTGCTTATGCCCTTTGTTTAGTTATGTAAATCAAGCACAAATGATTCTGTTGTTAATGATTTTCGAGTACAGATATATTCTTGTTTTCTGAATAGATAATGCAATATGTGATGAAAATGAATTCCATTCCTTAAATAGCCTTTCTTTTTTGTGTACAATATACTGTTTGCATGAGCCAAAAAAAGCTTTCCTTTTCTTCCATCAATGCTAGAAATTGTGCTAAGCTTCGAATGCAGTTGAGCTTTTAGACTTTTTGAATTACCGTGTGAAAGGTCCCTAGTTGAGTTTTTCACAAGTGATCAAGTCAATCAAGGAAAATTACAGGATTCATAAAACTATAGCATGAAAATAGTATGTAGCAAGCTTTTTACAAGGACAATATACTAATAACATCAGGAGAAACACACAAATAACCCAGAATAGGTGTTTAGATGGAAAATTCATTCCAAAAGCAGGAGACACTTCTTTGGTCTTTGAGTCTGTTTGGCACAAACTCGGTCTCATTGCTCACCCTTTCATTCACCCTTTCATTTGTCACAACTATAAGGCTGTAATTTGGCACAAATAAGCAGTAGGCTTATTTCTTACTCGATTCCAATCTTTATTGAATTGTGGTTTCCCTGCATGTTTGTGCTGTACCATAATGAACTCAAGACACATTTTAAATTGTTACAATAAACTTTTGAGTCCTTTGTCTCCAATGGAACGAAGAGAGGGCAGCAAAAAGAAGTTCATGTTGCTCCAAACTGTGACAGTGTTCACTATTATAATGCTTCAAGTGATAGATTAAAGCTTTTTGTGTCATAAACTTGTGATCGTTCTTCACAATCATCCCAGCCCTTTTCTGTCTATCAAAAAATCAACCACTTGCTTTCTCACAGGACTCTGGTTTGAAGAAGGTGAATTATGTCAGTGGACACCAGCTCAAGCACCTTGGCTACGGGAGTGACTCTTACAGTGGATTTGATTAAAGAGGCATGCAGTTTTGAGGTGTTTATCATCTGAGCAGCTGTATTTTTTTCAAACTTCATTGTTTTCAGGATTCTGAATCTATTCATGTCAATTAACAGAGTTACAATGTGAAACCTACTGTAAGAAAACTTATGGAAACTGTTCTGTTTTTGTTCGTTTCTCCATATCGCATTAAGCTAATACAAGATGTTCATGAGTTTCTGCTCAGTCCAGTCCAGAAGATATGCAATCTTTTGTTTGATAGCTGTTACATTGGCGAGGAATTTTGATACTGTTATTGAACTGTGTTTCATTTAATGCTCCACCCAGTTGAGCAGAATGCTTACGGTACTTCCATTTGATGTTGTCTATAATGAATGAAGTGATCGTTGAATCAAAACCGCAACCCGAAAAAAAAAACGCAGTGAAATCTTGTACCCGACAAAAGAATAAGCTCCTTTGTGCCGACCAGAGAGTGGCAGTCGCAAAACTGTCACCCGGTGAACTGACAAGATGAGGGACGCTTGTGTAGAGTTATTATATTTGGAAAACGTGGCAAAGAACTGGCACTGCGCTGTTGCAGTTTTTGAGTTGGTTGTAGATTGTCTAGTCTGAGAACTTATGCATACCTTATTAGTAGAGCAACGTTTGACCCCTATCACCACTTCTTCCTGACAGCCATGTAATGATATAAATAGAAAAGCTAACCCAATTCTCAGATTACGATGAGATTCCTATCCAAGTTACAGAAGGACCCAAAAACCAGTACAAAACCTACCTCCAATTCTCCTATACCGTGTTGATCCCTTAACAAATACACAACAATTTAGGCACCTCTGTTAAATCACTCTTGCACATATGCTGACGCTAAAATGAGCCAATCTATCTTCTGCATAACTATTGGCCTATGGTAAAGCATGCAGCTCCAATTTCTCGGGACTTTTTCTAAAATTAGCACAGTAATTTTTAAATTTTGAAATGTTAACATGCTTTGAATTTCTTTTAACACGAAATAACATACTTTTACGTTAAGAACCATAATATTTAAATTGATATCACAGTTGAAAAAAAATAAATTAATTGATATTATGATTAATAACCACAATATCAATTGTTTTTCTCGTACAAATCCTCAATATAAATCCTCAATTTTATCTTGATACAGTATCCGTTCACCATCTCCTGTATAAATTTTTCACCCAAAATTATGAGGAGATGACATGTAATTGGCCATGTGGTCATGTCATATTACTCCCTAATGTAAGAGCGCCACAATAGCTGGTATTCATGGATTCTCTCCACTCACAATTTGTGTTTACATGTTTGGTAAGCCACTGTTTCCTTCCATCCCTTCACTTACTCTGTATTTTTGCTTAAAACCTTCACAATGGAGCAGGAATTTGATATATATTTTTATAATTAATTTGTTATTACAGGTTTTATCATGATCTGCCCTCAGTTGTTTATAAATTACAAGCTGAAGCCCGTGGCACATATTCCATGGAGGCAGATGACATACATGTTCCTTAACACCATCATTGACGATCCTTTTGCATTTGTCATCAAGATGCCAGCATTGCATCGGCTTTCTGTCTACCGTGATGATGAGATACAGTCAACATTCCATAGCCATGGCAGTCGTATGTAAGATGGTCTAATTGTGCACGGCTAACATTATTATTTTTGTTTATGTTGCAGACCTTATATTTCGGATATACATATACCAGAGGTGGGTTTATCCGGTGGACAAATCACGTGTAAATGAATTTGGTTTTGATGGCGAGGATGATCAATCGTCTGGTGAAGTTATTGCTGCAAAAGAGGAAGAGAAGAAGACTACGTGACCATGTGGTCAATTATGTGTCTCGTCCTCACAGTTTTGGTTGAAAGATTTATACAGGAAACAGAAAGAGATTGATAATATTGTGAATTTGGAAACACTATTCACTGTCAAGCCAATATTTATTGGATAAGAAGAACATGGTAATTTTGTGCTGTCCAGATCCAACTAAATAATTCTGCAACAGGAGTGGGAGCCTAATAAGTCTTAACCCAGTTTACACTGGTGGGTGGAATACCTTACCGGCCAGTTTGACCATATATGATGTTTAGCCACTGGGTTTTGCACCTAAAAGATGTGCAATTTCTGGAAATAACTTTGCTAAAAGGATGTGCCATTCATTAAAGAACAGATATGAAATTAAGTTGTCATAAAATTTCTATGCATTGTACATGGTGGCAACAAGTGCCATATAAGGACTTGTGAATGACAATCAATGACATATGATGCTATTTGCTAAATATCAATCCCTTTTCTTTATCGATCGATTGTAGTAAGTGAATCAAAAAACCTAACCATCCATAGTAAGTGAAATAGCCAAATCACTCCCTTCAAAGTAATCTCCTGAAGAAACTTTGTCTGCGACGCTTAGCCTTGAGATCTGTATCTGAAATGATAAAAATTGAGAAAGTTTGGCATTGATACAGTTGCTGAAAGAAATGAGTACGGCACAACTCTGATGTTAATTTAAAAGGAGATAAGAGTATGCTGTGGTAGACACTTGAAGGGATTGTAAACGCCCTTATATGGTGTTCACTCATTCAGCTAGGATTTAGAGAGCCACCTTTTAATCTGCCAGCAAGATACAATGCTTCTTCAGCAATGGGTCTCCATTGTTCGGCACATGAGTAGTTGATACCAAGACCCACACTGAGACCTCTCAAAAGATGCACGGTGCGAAGAACAGAATATAGTTCCTCTGGGAAAGTCTACACATGCAAAACACAGCAAGAAAAATCTTATGATGGATAAAAATAGCGGTAGCTTGATTGTCAGTCTATTTTCTCGATTCAGCTGCTCATTTCCCGAGCAAGATTATCAAACCCGATCCTTATCTCTTTCTAATTTCCCAAGATTGGTTATCAAATACAGATAAGACATCCCGTAATGAAGCACAATCACCAATTTCACCAGTTCAAGTTAAATTCAGCTTGTTTGCAGCCTAATTCCTTTCTTAGAAGGTCCAATAAAAAATACCGAACCACCCAAGGGGCCATCGTGACTGGTTAACCATGTCTGGAACTGTATTAACTACAGTTCCAAGTTTAATTGCACTCTTCAGTCATATTTTTCAAGTTCGTGATGCTAATTAATAATCCTTCATGCTGTTCATTATTGGAACAAACAATGATAACAGCACCAGATGTTATTCCTAAAAAACTATTGACAATCAAACAGAACAAAAGGCCTAAAGCAACTACAAGGAAATGAAACTGGCTGTAGTTTTTTCTTCTGCGCTTCAGTGAAAAATCTTGGATTCTATCCAACTACCAATATGGTACCACATAGATTAATGGTTTCACCTTTTTTTAATATACTGCTTACCTCAACAGAGATCTTTTTAATGGAAGAATCCTCTGAGAAAGGTTGCAACATTGCTACTCCAGGTGGGAGTTTTGTGTCAAACATTGTTTGTGCCAACCTAAACAATTCCTGCATTTCATTCTCGCATTTGCTTAAGGTACCTATGCCAAGCTCCCTATAACAGGATAAACAACAGAATATGAATAAAAAACTCATAGCAGTACTAGGATTTGTACAGTTTGAAACATTAAATAAAAGAAAAGGGCAATTGTTAAACTTTAACTGTACCCCAGATCATGTGAACCGAAATAATCACAAAATGAACCACTAAACTGTATGCAACAATGGACACATGCAATATAGAAAACAACTAGGCAAGCATTACAATCATCAAATAAGATCTCCTGTTCATCATCAATCCATTAGAATCCATTACTAATCCCACGCACCCATATGCACTCAGTTGCACATAAATTTTGACCTTAGTTTCTCCTCTTGTCTTGATAAACAATTGATAATAATTATTGAAATGAATGGTAATTATGAGCATTACCTATAGCTTTCTGCTGCTCTAATAGAGTCACCATCAGCAATAGCAAGAACCAAATTAGCATACCCAAGCCTCAACTTATCTGGGAGATCCTTCACCTGCCCATAGTCTAACAAGGCAACCTGACTTGAGGTGAAAAGGGGATACCGATAAGGTTAATAGTTGAACATTAAAACCACATAATTCAGTTTTTCTACATATAGTTTACATCTTGTTTAGATCCTTTCATAATCAACTTTAGGTAACTACTAGATGAGAACTACAAGTATCATCACAATCAGTCAAGAGCATATAGCTTAAAAGATCACACGCCAAAATCAAGAAATACAGAGCAGATCACAAAGAAATAATTGCTAGTAGCATACTTGCCTTAGAACCTTTACAGATCAATATATTTCCAGGATGAGGATCTGCGTGGAAGAAACCACTCTTCAGTATCATTTGTCCATATGCTAGTGTCAAACTTTTAAGTATGTTCCTGCACTTACAAAAATTTTAAAAGGTGGATCATGCTTTTGTCTAGTAAAATGAGAAGTTTTGTACTGATAAAATGATTTCAAGAAAGCTAAAGTAATAATTTCAGGAAAGAAGCCCTTTGAAAAGAAAATTCCAGAAACAAATGAAAAAAATGTGCAAAAGGACTCCACACTCTCCGGGATGATCAAGGGCTTACTGCTTTGCTGCTGCTGCAATCTTACTACCAGGATTTATTCCTCTTCTGGCTATTTCATCACCAAGATTCAAAATCGGGATCCCATCCATGTACTCCATCACAAAGGCCCTCCTATATAAACAGAGAGGCATTGATCACCAAAAGGTTCCTGCCTGGTATTACAGGGAAAATGAATTGGAGCAAAAATGTACCAAACAAAGACCATAAGATAAGCACCCTATTGATTATGTGTTTAGGACAAAAGAAGAGGTACAACATATGAATGAAGACAAAACAAATGATCAGGTAAAGTGCCGTAACTATATTCAATGGCCCATGCATAACCACCAAGATCATTATATTAGTAGTGTTGCTAATTGGGGTTAAAAAGATATCTATAGAAAAATTGTCAGCCAATCAGTAACAATGTGATCTCACTAATTTCTTATCATCAACATGAACCAGTCCAACAACTTATATAAAAGGGGTATCTAACTTTGACACATGAGTCCATTCTCCCTGTTCATTGTGTTCAATCAAGTCTCTTCTCCAGTCACAGCACGGAAGTTTTTCCATGTTCATAGTCAGTATCTCCAGCCTATCAGGATTACTTTCAGTTTGGCATCTTTTGGCCTAAACAGCCACCAGTCCTGTCTCTTAAATGAAAAAAATAATAATAATAAGCAGGGGGGAGTTCGGCAACTGCTACTAGAAGACCATCTAAATAGTTCACGTGTCCAAAATATGAACTGATCATAAAAGTAGCCACAATAAAAAAAATAGAAAGAAGCATCTCACTGTTTTGATATTCTCTATGCAACCTGATATACGCAACTAATGAAGCAAAGCATGTAAAAAATGTGTAGGACACACATACCTGCTGACCATATCCTTCAGAACTCTTGGCACTAAAACCGGACTTGTTTTATTATTCTCATAAAGAAATTGCCGGATTCTTTCCATAGCATTAGCCTCCCTTGTGAAGTCAAATTCATATCCAATCTGGAATGAAATAGATGAAACAAATTATTTAAGCGCTTCATATTTTCAGGTATAAATTCCATCAGCACAAAATTTAATTTTTTTTAATAACAGTAGCATTCACAAATCTTGATATACAAAGTCAAACAAACAAATTAAAGAAACAGCTTCTACCTGAAGAATATTAAGCAGAAAAAACCAATTGTCTATTGCTTAAAATGCAAACCCACAATTCAGGAATTAAAAAGGATAAATAATTTTATTCAAACTTTAGAAGTAATCTGATGGATTTTAAAGGTAAAATTATCTTGTCACTAAATCTTCAAAGCAAGAAGACATTTTGCAAATTCCTAATGACTGTAATTTTAGGCACTGAATAGGAAAAGGCCACCCTTGATTTTATGAGCAAGAAACATAAACATTTGTGCCCATCTTTCTGTTGATTATTTATCAAAAAGGATCCATCAGCTGCCAATGTTTCAAAGCAAGTGTCTGATGAGATATCTGATTTGATGTTATAGATAAAAATCATGACAGTTTAGTTAGATTACGAATCATGGCAAAGTCTTATCTACACGCATGAATGAAATCCTGTCATAATGTTTGAATAAAATTGTTGATGCAAGGCTCACAAGAAAATTGAAAAACTAAATTACCTAATCTGTAAAATCAAGCTTCTCTGACTTTTTCCCAACCAGAAGTGGAAATAACCACATAAAAATTAAAGGTAATTAAAGGTTTATCGGCATTAAAACCTTTCATATCATTTCAACAAGTTGTCAGGAACAGTGGAAGATGATTTATCAACCAAGTTCAAGACTACGATAGATAAACAACGAGTATATTTTGATATGGGCTAGGATGAGTTGGGATTTTTTGTTTTGGGGAACATAAATGGTAATCAATTAGTAAAAAGACACAAAATATGAATTTAAGAAACTAAATTTTTTGATGAAAGACAAAATATAAATTTAACAAACTACATGTCCATGGACATAATAGTCTAATATTAATTGCTCATAAAAATATTGCTGTGTGGTTGAACAAGTAACATTTCACTCTAATTTTGCCAGATACTTTCTCTATTATACAATACGTTTGATTGGAATGTTGGAGGTGATTAGCATTTTTCCTCGTGCTACTATTTCTAGTCTACAATCTTAACTTCGAAACCAAAACTTTCGATTTAACCAACTGGAACAAGAAATAACCACAACACACAGAGGAAACAAGTACTACCATAATCTACAAGGATAATAATACAAGAATAATGTGCACCTGTTTCTCCATTTCTTTTGTCACAGAGAACAGATCAAATTTGATATCTGTCTTTTGCATGTATAAAGCAAATGCTTGAAGGTTATGTATGTCTGTCATCATCAGATCCTGAACTCCAGGATGTTGGACCTATAATACAGTTGAAGTTAAGATTTTGCAGGCATTACAGAGCATAGAAGATTGCATCCAAGAATTCATACCTTGACAACAACATCACTCTTATCACCTTTCAATCTTGCCCGATGAACCTAATTTGGTAGGGAAAACATGTCAGATACACATGATGCAGTAAACTGTGATCTGTTCTGAAGTAACCAGCTCTTCAACTTCAAAACCACAGATGATAATCGAAAGCAACTTATATTCCAATGTCTACCACCAGCAAATTTCTAGATTCCAGATAATTCCATTATGAATAAAACCATGTATAGCATGAAACATCTATCCTTCTAGCCAGGCAGATATTTTAAATTAAATGCATTACCTGTGCAATTGAGGCAGAACCAAGAGGTTCCACATCAAATCTTTCAAAAATGTCCTCAATGCTTCGACCTAACTCTTTCTCCAGCACAAGCTTAACAGCATCAAATGGAGTTGCTGGAGCTCTATCGTACAAAGTAACAAGCCTTCTCACCCATGCTGCTGGAGCCAGGTCAGGCTTCCCAATGATTTGGGCAATCTAATTTAAATCCAGTAAAATTAATTACAAAAAGTATATAGTAAAATGTAGCTCTCTCTCAAACCTAAACAACATAAACATTATTACCAACCAATAACCAATAATCAAAATGGACAGCAAAAGGCAAAAAAGGGAGGGGGCTGTGTGGGGGGCAAGACAAAGCTTACTAAGAAGGAAAAGGGGGGGGGGGGGGGGGGGCTGTGTGGGTGGCAAGACAAAGCTTACTAACAAGGAAAAGATGAAGAGGAACATAACGGATTGAAAAGATGAGAAATCAAACAGTTCCTAATACAATTTCTAAAGCAGAAAAACGAACACCCTTCAGACCCCTAGGCCAAAAATAACCAAAATCTTTAAACTAATGAAAAACAAGAAGAAACACGATGATTAGACAATTGAAAAGATAACTGCATAGAAAGAAAGCAAAAAGTTCAAAACTCAATGGAATTAGACTCCTTTCAGTACACAATTCAACTTCAAAAATCTCTCAAGATCAAAGACCGTACACAGTAAAGTTATAAGAATGAACATTACCTTGAGAAAGAACCCACCGAGATCAGAACACATAGCATAAATCTTTTCAGCAGCCAACTCATGCTGTCCTTCCCACATTGCCTCCTGCTTTTCCTCATCCTTCACCAAACTCACTCTGACTTGAAACACCTACACAAAACCCATTAACCAAATCCTGTTAAACATGCAAACGAACACACTTACATCCACATGCATTAATATTCACGCAAATCAAAACAAAGAAAAAATAAAAGAAAAGATTCAAATTAACACACTTATATCCACATGCATTCATATTCACGCGTATCAAAACAAAGAAAAAAGAAAAGAAAAGATGAGAAAAGCCTTACCTTATAGCCAGTGTAGATATCAGCAGCACGAACCCAGAACTGAAAAGAACGTTGCCATGGTCTAAACTGAGTAGAGAGCTTTTCTTGGATGTCTTTAAAATCAAGAAGAGGAGGCATGGAGTAATAACAATGTCTTTCAAATGTATTGTTTGATTTATTTTTTCCGGGATAAGTAGTTACAGTTACAAAAGGTAGATGTGATACTAGGAATAATAAATACTATGTTGATCAGAGAATGCGTTTAAGGTTGTGGCTGAGGAACCAAAGAGTGATGGTTTGGCATGGGAGGTGTTTGAAAAGAGAAGGAGGTGTGATTCCAAGGAAAGAGGAAGGATGTGTTTATAACGCTTGGCTTGTAAGACTTCGTGCACTGTGAACGGAAAAGAAAGCAAGAGCCAAATGCCATTGTTTCTTTGTTTGAGTCACTTGGATAAGATTTTCATTTTTCTCTTTTCCTTCTAACCTTTTTGTGGCTCTCTTTCCTTGTTTTTATTGAAAAATTCTACGATATTTAGACTCATAACTTAAAATTTGGTTACAAAGTGAGAAGAAAATATTTTCAGTTTTTTTAATTTTAAAAATATAAAAAATTGTTCCAAAACTTTACTAAAGATATAATTTCTATATATTTAACCGAATACGTTTATACCATCTTCGTTCTTTTATGTTAAGAAATATTACAGAGGAGAGATTGACATAATAAAAAGAGAGAAAATCACATATCACGTTTACCAAAATTAATAAGAATATTTTCATATATCTTACAATTATTTTTTGAAATAAATAAGTAGCATAAAGCTTATACTCTTTTTTATTTTAAATTATATTACCTTTAAAAAGTTTGCTCCAAATATCATCACACATGTCAAAAAGAGATATATATAACAGCCCACTCAACTTTTTATATATTATTTATTTTGAATTTTACTGTTTTTATAATTTTATTTATGGTAATGCAAATTAATTTCTGAACTTGATGCTTCAAAGCACTACAAATTAACAAGTAACATTTTTAATAAAATTAGTTATTAATATCTCACCCCTATGAAATATTATAACTTATTCCTTTTAAAGAGTCTGACAACCTCATCATCATAATCAGACAATCAGTAAGGTAGGTTTTAGTATCAAATATAACAGTTCAACCCAACTTATTATATATTATTCACTTTGAACTTTATAACTCTCATAGTTTTATTCGTAGTGATGTGAATCCATTTTTAAATTTGATGCCTTAAAACGTGTATTATAAGTTAATAACAAATACTTTTAATAAGATGAATTATCACTCTCTTATTCATTGATGAAACGTGTATTATAAGTTAGCAATTAGAACTTTTAATAAAATCAGTTATCATTCCCTCACCCACTAATTAAAGATATTACAATATAAGTAAGAGAAAAGGTAATATTTAGATGTAGATAACTCAACTTATTATATATTATTTGTTTTAAATTTTATTATTTTTATAATTTTATTTGTGGTGATGTAAATCTATTTCTGAACATAATGCTTGAAAGCACGTATTACAAGTTGGCAAGTAGCACTTTTAATAAAATCAGTTATTAATACCTCATTCATCAATATAAAATATTACAACTTATCCTTTTTTAAAATCCCGATGACCTCACTGTTATAATCAAACAACCAGTAAAATAGGTTTTGATATAAAATATAACAATTCAGCCCAACTTACTAAATATTGTCCGTTTTGGACTTTATAACCCTCACAGTTTTGTTCGTGGTAATGCGAGTCCACTTCTGAACCTGATGTCTTAAAACGCGTATTACAAGTTAGTAACAAATACTTTTAATAAGGTTAATTATTATTCTCTTACCCGTTGATGAAATGTGTATTACAAGTTAACAACTAGAACTTTTAATAAGATTATTTTATCATTTCCTCATCCGCAGATTAGGGATATTGCAATGTAAGTAAGAGAAAAGGTAATATTTAGACGTAGATAATTTATTTATAACCATCTTAAGAAAAAAGAAATTCATCATTATATTTTAGATATTGAAATTTGATTGAGGAATGCTTTCACTAAAAAAAAAAAATGCATTGAAGGGTTGCAGCCCTGTGGAAATGATCACTGTCCATTTAAGATATATGCTACATGAAAAAACTAAATAGATATTTTATATATTCTATATAATATGTATGCATATCTATAAATATACTAAATTTTATATTAAATGTTTTATAATTTAGATATTGGATATTTATATAAAATATTTTAGATATTTTTAAGATATTAATCTTAGATTTTTTTATAAAAAGAGAGCTTCATCTTCATTAGATGAAATGTCTGTGAGAACTTATTTTTATAGACTTTATCTCTTTAAATAATATATATCTAAAAATATATAAGTATGATATAAAATTTAGATAAGGTTTAAAAAATATTTAAATCTAAAGAATAATCATTGAATAAATACTATATTTTTTTAAGTTTTAGAGTTTTTTTTTTTTCAAGTATGCTGACCTATCAAATCTTTAAAGTTTAATTTTATCGGCTCATAAAAAACAGTCATGATTTTTCTATTAAAAATATTCTAGTCTGAGCTCCGGGTGTTGCATCCAAGTTTAAACCGGTTAAGAATCGTGCAATGATCAAATGACTCGGTTTTGGTTTTCGGATTTGGTGTCGGTACCACTGCCTCCTTGAAAATTAGTGCAAGCGTAACTATCATAGTAATATATTAATAATTTGGTTCCATTAGGCTTCCTTCCTGGCAGCCTTTGGCAACAAAATTACCCTATATCAAAAGCGCAGGGTATTGCCAAATCTTGAAATATTTATCAAATGGAGTTCTAAAAGAAATATTATATACGTTTGGTAATTAAAAATATTTTTTAATTAAAAATATATTAAAATAATATATTTTTTATATTAATATATTAAATCAATAAAAAAATATTTAAAAAAATCAATTCAATATGTTTTCAAATAAAAAAACTTTAAAATCAAGTTCAGCCAAAAAAATAAATATTTTTTAGGTTATTTAATATTGTGATAGTTGCTTTTTTAAAATTATTTTTTATTAAAAGTATATTAAAATATTTTTTTTATTTTTTAAAATTTATTTTTAATATTAACCCATAAAATTTTTTTAAAACACAAATAAAAATAATTTCAAATAAAAAATTTTGTTTTTAAATTACCTTAAAAAAAAAAAAACAAACAAACAGGCTCGAAAAGTTTATACACTGACAAAGGCAATAACAGGAACCACGAGCACCTCTAAGAGAGAGAGATGGCGAATACTTGTAGAGAAAAAGGCCTCCATCGGAATTAATGCAGCGGAATATTGCACAGATGGCAACCACATGGTAAAAGTATATTTTCTTACCAAATTCTCTTAATGATGGTGATGAGACCATGCGTTTTAACCTCATCATGACGATATCAAGACCACATGGAGCAGGAAAAGTTACTCGATTTGTCTTTGATCATTCCTAGGGAAAGGGGAGTCGAACATTGTACCTGTTGGGACCATCGTCCTTCAGAAAATAGCTAACGGCATGCTCGTCTTAACGCCCTTGAGATAACCTTTAATAGTCTCGACCATGGGGTCTAAATATTCGAGGCTATCAATTGATTTATCAGTAAAAAAGAAGAACATTAATTTAAAACAAAAAAAAAATTCAAACATTAACAAAATATATAAAGATCGATTGAACATGAAAACACTATCGAGCATGCAAAAACCAATGGCATGCTATTGTAGCTAGGTTATATGAGTGTTCCTACATGAATATTTTTCCCGATCCTGGCATTCGTCCTTTTGCAGGTAAAAGTATGCTCATTAAGAAGCGTCATTCCACCCTCAAGTTTAGTTTCATACGCCAAGCAAAAGTGCTTGGACAATGACTTCTAATGCCAGCTTCTGTAGAACACAAAGCATCCTAGCTAACTCAGCTGTCTTCGTCAATGGCATCATGTTCCCATGACAATGGCCATCAACTTTCAATAACACAAATATAATGGCCTTGCAAACCAGCTGCGTAATATTTCGAGATAACCTCAACAGCTTAGCGATAAACATAAATGTCAAACTAATAGGTCCAGTTGAGGTAATTTTTCACTAGTGTTCAAGTATATTAAACCAATAAAAAAATATTTTAAAAAAAGAAATTCAATATGTTTTTAAATAAAAAAATTTTTAAAATCAAGTTCAGTAAAAAAAATTAGCTTGTTTAATATTGTGATAGTTGCTTTTTTAAAATTATTTTTTATTAAAATAATTTTTTTATTTTTAAAATTTATTTTTAATATTAACCCATAAAATTTTTTTAAAACACAAATAAAAATAATTTTAAATAAAAAAATTTGTTTTCAAATTACTTAAAAAACAAAACAAACAGGCTCGAAAAGTTTACACACTAACAAAGGCAATAACAGGAACCACGAGCACCTGAGAGAGAGAGAGAGAGAGGGATGGCGACTACTCGTAGACAAAAAGGCCTCCATCGGAATTAATGCAGCGGAATATTGCACAGATGGCAATCACATGGTAAAAGTATATTTTCTTACCAAATTCTCTTAATGATGGTGATGAGACCATGCGTTTTAACCTCATCATGACGATATCAAGACCATATCGACCAGGAAAAGTTACTCGATTTGTCTTAATTGGGACCATTGTCCTTCAGAAAATAGCTAACGGCATGTTCGTCTTAACGCCCTTGAGATAACCTTTAATAGTCTCGACCATGGACTCTAAATATTCGAGGCTATCAATTGATTTATCAGTAAAAAAAAAAAGAACAACATTAATTTAAAACAAAAAAAAATCCAAACATTAACAAAAAATATAAAAATAGATTGAACATGAAAACACTATCGAGCATGCAAAAACCAATGGCATGCTATTGTAGCTAGGTTATATGAGTGTTCCTACATGAATATTTTTCCCGATCCTGGCATTCGTCCTTTTGCAGGTAAAAGTATGCTCATTAAGAAGCGTCATTCCACCCTCAAGTTTAGTTTCATACGCCAAGCAAAAGTGCTTGGACAATGACTTCTAATGCCAGCTTCTGTAGAACACAAAGCATCCTAGCTAACTCAGCTGTCTTCGTCAATGGCATCATGTTCCCATGACAATGGCCATCAACTTTCAATAACACAAATATATTGGCCTTGCAAACCAGCTCCGTAACATTTCGAGATAACCTCAACAGCTTAGCGTTAAACATAAATGTCAAACGAATAGGCCCAGTTGAGGTAATTTTTCACTAGTGTTCATTATCAGAGGATGCAGCTCAGGCTGCAAAAGGATAACCTCCCAACTGACAAAATTAGCACCAGAAAAGGAATTCAATTCAGAAACTAAAAACTAAGACACATGATCAGCAATCATAGATTCTTAATAGTACTCAGGCAAAGAAACAAATAAAACGCCTTTCAACTAGGAAACATCCAGCATAAAATCCCTATGCCCCATCTTTCTTTGGGATTCTCGAATTTTAGAATCATTTCTGAATCACAACAAATGGCTACCTACTTCAAAGATCAATCACACGTGACAGCTTCTGGATCCGGTTTAATAAGAAGTCCCCTTGCTTGATAGTTGCTTGGTAGAGAGCGTTCTTTGCATCAGGGCGGTTGGTTTCAAGAACACCCGCAACCTTATCAATCTTGCAGTGGAGCTTCCCTGCTGCAATAAAACGTGATAGTTCCCTGCAGGCACATAAAAGTTTGATTAAATGCAAACTTCCATGTAATATAACTCAAGAATTCTGGTGAGAAAGGAGCATGAAATTCAGCAACTCACAGATCAATGAACTCCACTGTCACCCCAAAAGCCTTGGCCATTGCTTCAATGGTAACACTCTTATAGGATTCCAAGAACTGGGAATAGACAACAGTTCTGACCTCCCTCATGTAATATCGGAAATGTGGATGCAAATAGCGGTCCAGTTTAATTTGCTCGGTCAGGCCAGCTGAAAATAAAATCGATCAAAAATGAACAAGACTAGCTCTATTACAAAGGGACACTCTTATCTCATATGATGTGTGTGTGTGTGTGTGTTTGG
>NW_011499938.1:112792-135770 GCF_000495115.2 Populus euphratica
GGGGGGGAGCCTACATTATAGATGCAGTTATTTTGAGATGGAGTGACATGGTTCCAGAAACAATAAATGTATATAATAGATTTATAAAGGCTGTGATGTGTATCATATCTCTACTTACCAAATGCCGAGAAAAATGATTTATATTGGCAATCATACAGAGAGTTCAAAAACTCTGAAAGATGTGGGATTTTCCCAATCACTGTCAAGATCTCAGGAGCATCCACCACCTGCCAAATTCAATTAAAATTAGAAACACTGAGGCATAATCAGCAGGAGATTTAGACGACAGAAGACCAAATCATAACCTCAAATACCTTTTGCTTGAGGGAAACTCTATCCAGTGATATAATGCTTGTAAGGACAGTATAAAATATGAAGGTGTCATATGGGAAAAGTTCATATGTAGTGAAGGTTGAAATAGAATCTAAAAATAAATCGGCTGCCTTCTTGAAATTTCTAGTGGACAAGCAATACAAGCCTTCATAAACCTTTAAACGGTTCTTCCTTTCCCAATCACCTCCCTCTTCAAACAAGCTGTCATAAAGACATAAACACTTGTAATGAAAAAAATACAACTTCTATGATTTTTGACAAGGCAGAACCAAAGAAAAAATGCAATTAAAGAATTCATGTCTTTACTTCTTTGCTTTGTCAATGCTCTTGGAAATGAGATCAAAATCCATGTAGAAAAATGCAAGCTGTAAAGTATAGAACACCAAGTCCATCCTTTGCCCAACTGCAACTGTTTTGCCTTCTGTCACCTTGAGTTGTTCCAATGCTTTATCCTGGTTCAAAAGGGGATGGGTGTATGAGTAAGATATTCACCAAAAAGAAAATAAACAAAACAAAACAACTGTTGCAAAAAAAGTTGGAAGTCATTGTTAATCACCTTGTCACCAATCCGAATGTAGAACAAGGACTTAGCTAAATGAGCTTCTCGAACTTCACTTTCACCTAAATTTTCTTCAGCATCAGCAATCCTATAAAACAACCAGAACTGAACCATATCAGAAGAGCAACCAGGCGCTCTGCAGTTTTTGAATCTGAATAGCATGCATAAAGCAGAATACGTGCTAGTAGTTCAGCATGACCATCTGAACCATAAGGGTGTCCCATCTTTTGAGACCGTATAGCTTAGATTCTACAGAAAAGATCTCAATCCTTCTATGATAAGACCCATCAACAACATTTAAGCTGTTATTCATCTATTCACAATAACATCCACAATCCATGAAAAAAAAGGTGGAGAATCAAGTTCGCAAAAATTCGTTTGTTGAAAGGTAGTTGAGATCTTATTTTTTATTAAAAAGAAAATATGCATGAAGAGACTAAGCTCATAATAATCATCATAGCCAAGACAGAGAGTAAGACACTCAAACAATGCTTCTTAGTTGTATAGTTACATACACATCCTCAGAAGTGCATTTTAATTAAAATTTCAAACAATCTATGATAGACACTAATTAAATTTATTGTCCCCCATCTTAATCACACTATATTTACTTCTTGCAAATGCAAGCATGTGCGATCACCATAGAGGTAGACACATTAAACTTGCTCCCATTTGAACAATCAAAAGAGCAAGTGTTGCTATCTCCATTTTGAGTTCCTAAGCCAAGAGTAGAATATCATAAAAGAAAACTGTCATTGGCCTAAGAAAATATGTCAGAAATTTCCTGTATTTAGTGAACAGACAACAGATAGTAATGATTCCTTCAATAGCATCTTCTAAATCTCAAACCAGCACTTCAGTAGGATCAATGACAAATTGAAAGGCATTATGGCATTAAAATTTTTAGTGCAGACAACAGATAGTAATGATTCCTCCAACAGCATCTTCTAAATCTCATACCAACACTTCAGTAGGATCTATGACAAATTGAAAGGCATTATGGCATTAAAATTTTTATTGAACAGACAACAGATAGTAATGATTCCTTTACTAGCATCTTCTAAACCTCAAACCAACACTTCAGTAGGATCTATGACAAAATGAAAGGCGTTATGGCATTAAAATTTACAGGGTTTAGCCAGGGCATAACTCAGGACCGACTTCTTATTGTAATAAAACATGAACCATAAGCTCCAAAGCAGGGGAAGAAGCAAGGGGAAGCCACCACCTATAGTCATTTCTGCCTTCATCTCCAGATTATGTTCAAAGAATTACACCCCATTATTTTTCAAACACATGCATTACATTAGAAATATATTTTCCCATCATTTCCTCATATCACAAACGGAAATATCCTTGCACAATCAAGCTAGTGAACCTCATAAAGCATCCCTCAATTGCTGCAGGATCTCTCAAATTAACCATTCCCTTGAAAGCATCTTCGAAATCTAAAAAGCAAGTTTATTTTCACCCTTCTTTGGTTTCTAGACACTATTTCGGCATAAAGACAAGCAAATTATGCACAACTAAATCAAGTGATTACTTCTAAAAAGGTTCAAATCCAATTGAATTACACATATACATATTCAAATACACAAACAACCGACTAATCCCATTATATCATCAAGTTGCAATCATTTCTTCAGTTTCACTAAATGGATTTTCATCCCTCAGCAGAATTGCATACTATAGACTTCAAATCCTTTTAAGTTTCTGTATCCACTCCTCACTTTCATAGACCCATCCATCATCAGTCACCAATCCATTTCAAACCATGCTTTTAAAAACAATATAATTACATCCCAAATGAACCCACCAAATTTAGACTAGATAACTCTTCTTAAGCTCACCAAGTTAAGAACAAACTGTAGCAGGAGATAGATGTTGTGTGAAACACAAATTATGCATGCATAGTATAAAGAGGGTTAATTATGAGAAACACATTACAATTTCTTAAATTACATGTTCTCCCATATACATTTCTGCTCATATTCATCATCTCCAGACAAGAACATGCTTCATTTTAAACTCCACACCCATTAACAGTCAACTTAGGGACTAAAATCTAAATAAGTGGGCACAAAAAGGAAAATTTAGATAAACAGTCATGACAAAAAAACAACTTTAAGTGTTTATTCAATTGCTCCGATGTATTTCTAATTAATAAAAAATCCACCAATATCAAGCCCAGCCTAATGAGATCAGAGTTATAGTTGAATTTGTCATCCCCAGGCTAGCATCTTAAACACGATATGCTAATTTATTCCTCGTATATACTAACATGTATTCTGCTGCCAAACCAGTTAGTCAAAAGAGAGAGCATTTGTGTTTGAAAACTTGCTTCTGGTTTAAGCAATTATGAAAGAAAAAAATTAGTACATTTATTTAGAAACCCTGGGCCAAGGGAGGAATAGAAGTGATAAAACTCTTGCAAAACCAGCATATATCTGATTTGGCATTGTTTGACTAAATCAATCTTCTAGGAGTAACACGTAGCCATGCCTCCCTCAAAATGATTTTTAGATCCCAAAATCAAGACCATTTAATTTTTATTTATAATTCTGCTTGATCATTTCATTCATTCTTTGTTTTTTATTTATTTATTTTTGCACAATTAGGTACATGCTAAGCATGTCTAAATCCAAGTCAAACTCTTAAAATAAATGGCATACGTTCTTAACAGCTGAAGGGCCTCTCATAATCACAATATGGCTTCCTTTAAAGAATCTTCTAAATCTCAAAATCAAGTTTATTTCACTTCGCTGGGTATAAATCATTAAATCCCAAACTCAGATGTACGGTGTAAATATTAGAATAAAACCATAAGAATTCGAACCAACAAATCCCATCAAATCAACAAGTTCCAAATATCTACAAGCGGTAGTTTAACCTCTAAAATTCTTATCCCACGCCCACCAGAACTCCTACGCTAAATGCTCCAAGTCTTTTATGCCACCATTTTCACACACCCCTATCATAAGCCCATTCACGACAAGCCAGCCAATCCACTCTAACCAACCTTTGAAAAAACATTATTTCATCTCAAATACACCCAAAAACCTAAAACCAATTATTTTTCTTAAGCTATCAGCTTCCAGCAACATCACACACTCCTCAATTATGGATGTATCCTAAACCTACAATTCTAGCAGGTGATATCAGTAATTGCATAAGCCCAAAAATTATATAACAAAAAAAATTAAAAAAAAAAGGAGCAGAATTATAGAACACCATGTTACAATTCAAATTCCTTGTTTTCCTACACTAGTTTTTACTCATATTCAACAGCTACACACAAAAATATACATCACCTCAATCTCCACATCAATAAACAACTCAATTAAAGAATAATTTTAAATGACACTAACTGATAAATAAACAATGGTTCAGCACTACCAGTTACTTCTATCTAATAATGAGCTCCACTGATTTTACCCTAATCCACGTAATTAAAAAAGAGCAGAGTAAATTACTAAATTGAAGATTCAAAATTATAATTTAGTAAAACTATTTGACTAACATGTCCAACTTAAAAACAAAAAAATGAAAAAAAAGGCTCAAAACTCACTTCTCATCGAGCTTGTTAAGCTCTTCTTCATTCTTAACTCGCATTGAATCCAAAAGACTCTGATCTCTCTCTAGCAATGACTCCGCCACTAGGGTTTCGTACAAAGGAACCATATCTACTCAGAAAAAACAAGAAATTAAACGAGTTTGGTTAGATTAAAGACAGTAATTAACCACTGAGTCGCAACTCGGCAAGTAATTACCGTCAGATTTGATAGCGGTCAAAACCTCCTCCTTCAAGCGGACCTTCTCGATATCTTGGACGTCATGGTGGGTCAAAAGGAACAGCTTGTGAGCCAGGACGAGATGCGGTTGCTGAGTTCCCTCTTGGTTTTCCATTGTGAATTGTATCGGTGGAGATTCGGCGAGTTGGGTTTCTTGAGATTTTTTTTCGAAAGGGGAGGGGGGTTTGCTTGAGCAAGGAGTAAGCGAGAGAGTGTAGAAAGGGATAAAATTAAGAATTTTGGTCTTATTCTTATAAAAGGGAGGGATGTGATTCAGTGCTGCTAGGAGTATCTTGTTAACATGGTCCTGATGGAGAAACATCGACTTAGAACAATGCTCTTTGTTTGTTTTATTATTATTATTATTATTATTAATTTGGATGTGCGGATTTATTTGTGTGATTTTTAACTAATTTTATAAATTTTAAAATTAATAATTATATAAATTTTTAATAATTATAAATAAATAAACTTAAAACTTAATTAATTGAGCTACTCTTCAAGTTTCAATACTTTTTGTTATATAATTTTATGAATTGTATATAACACATGAAAAGAAAATATTGTCCTTATAAATATTTTAAGGTAGGGAAAATTATCTTTAGATTAGTTAAAATTAAATTTATTTATCTTTAGACTAGTTAAAATTAAATTTTTTTATTAAATTTTAAAAATTACAGCTCACATCCTAAATTAATATAATATAAATTTTTAAATTGGATAAAAAATCAAATTAGACTTCTTTATAATATACATAAACTCAAACAAATAATAGATATAAATTTTCACTCATCCAAGCATAATTTATTTCTTTTCAAATATCTTTTTTTTTATTTTATAACTAGACGAGTCCAAATTAAAATTAAAATCCATCCTTTTTAATTAATTTTCTCTTTTTGTTGAAATCTCTTTCCTTTCTTTTTTTTTTTTGGTTAAAAGCAATTAGTTATGTTTGTTTTTTCTAAATTTCAAACCTCAAATTAAAGCTCATGGAGAACTATAATTTTTAAATACTTTTCAAATTATTAGTAAAAGAAAATTGATTATAAGAAAAGCACATAAACGTTCATTTTAATAAAATTCATTTTAATAAAATTCATTTTAATCTTATATTTTAGATTCCATTGTAGTTGATTGAATTCAATTTAATTTGATATTTTTCCTTTATTTTTTTAAATTAATTTTTTTTTATTTTTATATTTTATTATTTAGTTTCCTTGAGAGTTGACTTCTATTATTTTATTTATTTTTTAGTATGAAATTATCATGATCTTATGATCAAGTTGTGGTTTTAATATGTTAACTTAAATTTATTTTTTATCCTTTTTTTAAATTAATTATTTTTAATTTATCATTTAATATTTAATTTGTTGGTAATTAAATTTTGAAGTATTATTATGATATCAACCATAACTTTATTAATAATATTAACTAATTAAAAAATTATCTAATTGCATCGATCAAAACTAGATTTATCTTAAATCAACAATAGTATTAAATACAACAAGTAACCCATAAATCAATTTAAACTTTAATTTTTTTAATTCAAATTTAAATGATTTCATAAATAACATTAATTGTATAAAAACACATATAATAGCATCACTAAAAACTCAAATTTATCTCAACATCAACAAAATACTCAATTATCAAATATAACACAAATAATCATATAATCAAAACTCAAAATTTATCTCAAATCAACAATACTATTAAATTCAACAAGTAATCAAAAAATCAATTTAAACCTTAATTTCTCAAATTCAAACCTAATTGATTCCATACATAACATTAATTGTGTAAAAACACATATAGTTGCATTATTCAAAATCTAAAATTATCTCAACATTAATAAAATACTCAATTATCAAATATAACACAAATAATTATGAATCAAAACTCGAAATATCTTAATTCAATAATAAAACTCATAAAACTAAAAAATAACAAAGTTATTTTATCTTGATTTTTTAATTGTTGGATGGTGATTCCATCCATTTTCATAGCAAGTAGGCTATCAATCAAGCTTGGCCAAGTGGTTTGCAACCAAATTCTAGTAAAAAGACTTGTGAAGATAAAGAAAAGATGATTCTAAAGTGGAGGATTGAAGGTTGTTTTTGGTTATTAAAGACTATTTTCTTGATGATTTTTTAGTTTTTAGGTTTTTTTTAATAAGTAATAACCATAAAAAATATATGGGTGTTTATATATTTATAATAATTGCGATTCAGATCCATGATTGTATTATGTAATTATTATTTAAAATAATGATTTTTATTAAAAATACAATTCTGAATAGTTGTGGTGCTAAATCATGTTATTTATCTCATTCCTCTGAAATTTTGCACAGGCATTTTTCAAAAAAATTCCTTGATTCTCCCTATCATTTCGAGATCCCGAGAGCTTTAGCACTGAAAACCCTTCTTCAAAGAATCACTAGTTCTACTCCGAGAGGTGATATCGCAATCAACAGATTGGCACGTTGTCTGGGCACTTGTTTCACATCATGATCACTTGTGTTGTATTTTTTAAGGTTGTATTCTAGATTGTACGGACATAGAGGTCTTAATAATTACTAGCTTAGGTATTGAAAAAGCGAAGAAGAAAATGTGTCGGCAGTGTGGGATATCATTAAATTTTTAATTAATAATTTAAAAGATGATGTATTTATTTAATAAAAATATATAAAAAAATTATTGTAAAAAGAGCTGGTAGCAATACCTGGCACGTTGTCTGGCTACCGTAGCACCACTTAAATACCGAAGCAAAAATTGTTATTTATATGGAAATATTTAATTTGATGTATAATAATAATAATAATTTATTATTTAACATTAGATTTATTAAAGATTAAATTTTATTGATTTTTTTATATATAATATGTCTAGTTTAATAATTAGGATTATGAAGAATTAATGTTACCCGCCGTTCTTTTTTATTTTTTATTTTTTTATTTTTTTATTTAATATTGATTTTTTAATTAAAAAACTTTGTAATTTCTTTAATTTTTTTTAAATTAACTCAATCCCGTAATTTAAGTTATGAATTTTATAAGTTAGCATAAATTAAATTTTTTTATTATTTAATTTATATATTTATCACCTTACCTTGAATTGATTACATCCAATTATATACTTTCAAGAGTGTTTTTCTTGTATTATTGTGGTTTTTCTATTTGATTATTTATTATTTACTATTGTCTGATTAAAATAAAATTAATAAGAGATATAATTCGAATCATTTATTTATTTAAAACATGCATGTAATGTAATGTCTAAACATCGTCTTTTTCCAGGAGGAAAAATACAGATCCGTGTCGTGACGCGGAATCAAATCTAGTAAGTATCTATCTTGAGAGCTTATGGCAGTCTAATTTGAAAAAAAATCTCAGTACATCTGCAAAACGCTAACATGATTGAAAGCGCAAGGACAAACTGCCATTCACAAAAAGATCACAAATATACAAGCTGCACATATCATACATATCCCAGGTAGAAGCTGCTAAGTGCTAAGCCTGTGAACCTTGAGAAAATGGTTGCTCCTTCCACACATATCATCACGCTACTTGCTATTTTCTTTTTCTGTTCTGAAAGTTTTTGCCTTTACTAGTACAGCTCAGTCCTTTGGTGGCTCCTTCAAGAAAATATATGCCTTCGGTGATTCCATTACAGACACTGGCAACACCAGTTCTGCGTCAGGTCCTGTTGGTTTTCGCCATGTCTCAAGCCCTCCATACCGCAGCACCTTCTTTCATCACCCCACCAACAGATACTCTGATGGGCGGCTTGTGATTGACTTTGTAGCTTAAACATTGTCCTTACCATACTTGCCAACTTACCTTGGCCACAAGGGCAACGCACCTCATGGGGTCAACTTTGCTGTTGCTGGCTCCACAGCAATAAATCACGCTTTATTTGTCAGGAACAACCTTAACCTTGCCATGACTCCTCAATCTATTCAAACTCAAATGATTTGGTTCAACAAGTTCTTGGAGAGCCAAGGATGCACAGGGGCAGGGTCATCGAGGCCTCAGTGCAAGACAGTACTTGATGATGCATTGATCTGGGTTGGTGAAATCGGAGTCAATGACTATGCATACATTGTTGGATCTTCCGTGTCAAGCGACACAATTAGGAAGCTTGCAATCAATCATCATCATCACCGGATTCCTATAGGTAATAACCGAGCTCTCGTGTTTCTACATGGCAATAATTCCATTCTAATTAACAAGCAAGATCAATACTGCTGATGATATCATTTATGGTACTTGACTTTATGAAATTACAGGCATTTCTGAAGAAAGGTGTAAAAATATTGTTGTTCAAGGTCTGCCTCCTACAAGATGCTTGCCACTGACAGAGATGATTTAGGCTGCGTGAAGACTAAACAATCAATCCTACACCCATACTGTTGTTTACCAAAAGACGGTGCAAGATCTCAGGAAACAGTTCCCTGATGAGTCATTACTTATCTTGACTGCTGGAATGCTTACCTCATGGTTATGAAGAATCCGAAGAAGTACGGATTCAAAGAGCCATTCATGGCATGCTGGGGATCAGGAGGTCCACCCTACAATTTTAAGTGTTTTCAACATGAATGGCTCATCTGATGCAAGTGCCTGCCCAAACCCTCTCAGTACATTAACTAGGATGGAGTTCATCTCACTGAAGCCATGTATAAAGTGCTCAGTCGCATGTTTCTGAGTGAACACAGTCATCCTCCATTTGCTTCCTTGAGGGGCAGGAAACAGCACGAGTGAATTGTTTTTGTAAATGAGTAAAGAAAAAAATGATGTATATCCCACATTTTGAAAGAAATACTCCCTCCTAATGTTTATAAATGAGTTTTCATTGTGTACTAAATTAAGCTATGATGGGATAATTTTTTTAGTAGGTTTTCTAATTTTATTATATAAATATTTATAATATAAAAAAAGAGCACTTTAAACTTAATATGTGATAATTTATGGCTGATTGATGTACAAAAAAAATACAATAAACATTTTAAAGACATTATTTTTACAACTCCAAGTCAACTTTATACGTATTTCCATCCTAAATATAATGCTAACATGATTGGAAGCGCAAGGACAAAACTGCCATTCACAAAAAGATCACAAATATACAAGCTGCACATATCATACATATCCCAGGTAGAAGCTGCTAAGTGCTAAGCCTGTGAACCTTGAGAAAATGGTTGCTCCTTCAACACATTTTTCTTCCCAAATTACACTAATTGCTATTTTCTTTCTGTTCTGAAAGTTTTTGCCTTTACTAGTACAGCTCAGTCCTTTGGTGGATCCTTCAAGAAAATATATGCCTTCGGTGATTCCATTACAGACACTGGCAACACCAGTTCTGCGTCAGGTCCTGTTGGTTTTCGCCATGTCTCAAGCCCTCCATACCGCAGCACCTTCTTTCATCACCCCACCAACAGATACTCTGATGGGCGGCTTGTGATTGACTTTGTAGCTTAAACATTGTCCTTACCATACTTGCCAACTTACCTTGGCCACAAGGGCAACGCACCTCATGGGGTCAACTTTGCTGTTGCTGGCTCCACAGCAATAAATCACGCTTTATTTGTCAGGAACAACCTTAACCTTGCCATGACTCCTCAATCTATCCAAACTCAAATGATTTGGTTCAACAAGTTCTTGGAGAGTCAGGGATGCACAGCAGCACAGGGGCAGGGTCATCGAGGCCTCAGTGCAAGGCAGTACTTGATGATGCATTGATCTGGGTTGGTGAAATCGGAGTCAATGACTATGCATACATTGTTGGATCTTCCGTGTCAAGCGACACAATTAGGAAGCTTGCAATCAATCATCATCATCACCGGATTCCTATAGGTAATAACCGAGCTCTCGTGTTTCTACATGGCAATAATTCCATTTTAATTAACAAGCAAGATCAATACTGCTGGTGATATCATTTATGGTACTTGACTTTATGAAATTACAGGCATTTCTGAAGAAAGGTGTGAAAATATTGTTGTTCAAGGTCTGCCTCCTCCAGGATGCTTGCCACTGGCCATGGCCCTAGTCCCTGCAGATGACAGAGATGATTTAGGCTGCGTGAAGACTCTATACAATCAATCCTACACCCATACTGTTGTTTACCAAAAGACGGTGCAAGATCTCAGGAAACAGTTCCCTGATGAGTCATTACTTATCTTGACTGCTGGAATGCTTACCTCATGGTTATGAAGAATCCGAAGAAGTACGGATTCAAAGAGCCATTCATGGCATGCTGGGGATCAGGAGGTCCACCGTACAATTTTAAGTGTTTTCAACATGATTGGCTCATCTGATGCAAGTGCCTGCCCAAACCCTTCTCAGTACATTAACTGGGATGGAGTTCATCTCGCTGAAGCCATGTATAAAGTGCTCAGTCGCATGTTTCTGCGTGGAACACAGACATCCTCCATTTGCTTCCTTGAGGGGCAGGAAACAGCACGAGCGAATTGTTTTTGTAAATGAGTAAAGAAACAAATGATGTATATCCCACATTTTAAGAGAAATACTCCCTCCTAATGTCTATAAATGAGTTTCTACGGTGCAGTAAATTAACCATAATGAAAGGAATTTTTTAATAGGCTTTCTAATTCTATTATATAAATATTTACAATATCAAAAAAGAACACTTTAAACTTATTATGTCATTAATTTATGATTGATTGATATACAATTATACTGTTTCAAGTCTATAAAAACTTGTTATTATATAAAATAATAAACATTTTAAAGATAATATTTTTACGTTTCTAAGTTAATTTCATATTTATTTCCATCCTAAATATTTTTAACACCTGATCTAACAAGCTTAGTAATGGTGTATATGGTTAATGAGATCTAGCAATATGTTTGGGTACTTGAGTTGGCAGTTCAAAACATTCATGTAGAAGTCCCCAAATATACTTTGTGTGAGAGATTCTTTCTTCAGTCTTTGACATTTCTTTTCATAATTTAAGACATATTTGAACTCGAGGAGATGCTTCGCTTGGATTTTGGAGCAAGATAAAGAAATAAAGGAGGATGCTTTGCTTCCCAAAATGACAGGGAGATAGATCCTGAAGGAGATTTTATGTAGCTCACGGAAATAGAAAACTGAGCTTATGTTCCTCAAGAAAACATTTCTAGCCTCCTATGAACGTACTGTGATGATATTGCAGCTTTAGTCTTTGAATCATACAAGCGTTCCACTTTGGATATCTCATCAAGAATAGGTTGATAATGCTTCAATGAATTGGATTTCTTCTTGCCTGACTACATTATCATATCCTTGTAAAAGCAAACCCATACATCAGGGCACTTGAATCTCATAACAGAGTGAGTGCTAAAACAAAAATTCAAATATAAATAACTGTTCAAGATAATATGCTGACAAGATTTCAATTTCTTGCAACATGCTTGTTTACAAGAAAAATGATTCTCTCACAACTTTTTGCACATGAAGTTTCCTGGAGCCTGTCAGCAAGGGTGTTTCAGTATAGCATCATATATATCCAATCCCAACTTGATCATATTGGTTATTACATCAAAATACTACTCAATAATGTTAACAGTTGCTGGTAGCAACACTATGGATGGTGACTGCGACCCTAGCCTAAGAAATAACGAGCAACCACTCATTTACTGCCAGATTCAGAATAAAATGATAAATTCGTTTAGTTGCTTTCAAGTCTTATTTTTAAATTCCATCTGATGTATACTTGATGCTAGAATTGTTTGGCATCACCCCATTACCGCCGTCATCTGTGAACCTCGTCAAATTAAAGCAATTTTTCTTAAAATAGATTCATAACTACGTGATTTGCCAGTAGCTTGTGACCTAAAACTTCCCAACTACTTCATCGAAGGGTTGACTTCTGGGTTTAAAGATCATATAGGATGCGCAACACATTCTAGCATAACCAATTTTTCTGTTTTTTACTTTAGCAGACGGCAAAAAGAGTAATCTCAACAATGCAGTTAAATATCAGCCATAATTCTGCCTTTTCTCTTTACCCTGCAATCCTTGTGCAGTTGTGCTCTCTTCTCTAACCCTTCTATCCTCCCCAGTCCCCTCTATAGTTTTCCTCTCAGAACATGCTAAGATCCTATTGGAATTAGCAACAGTACAGGTAGACTCTACTTTAGCATTGCATATTGTCTTGCTTTTATAAGATTCTCCACACTTCTCCGCGTCAACTTCTTTGACAAGGAAATCAATGTGAATAACCTGAGTGGTTGATTGTGCAGGACTAAACATTTCCTGCTCTCAGCTAGAGACTTAAACCTTCAGCAATATGCTGCTGAGGAGAAACATAATGGCTTCAACATTTCGACAATGAAAAATTAAAAGGTACTTTCAACATTTCGACAATGAAAAATTAAAAGGTACTTACAGACCGGGTTCTGAAACGGTGTACAGAAAAAGAGAGAAATAAGGAGAGAGAGAAACAAAAGAGCGTGCCTTTCAGAATATGAAACAGGCATCAGTGCAACAGTTCTACTCATATACTTAGCAGATCACAATTATGTTTCTTCTGTTCTGGTCAGTTGAGCAGGAAATCAAACCATGTCGACATTCTTCACAAACTCTGACCTTTTCTTCCTATAGATTATGTAGGGACATAAACTGAAATTTCAAGTATTCTGAAGATGTGGAATGTAGTAGCTCCAAACTACTAATTCATGATTTCTGTCACGCATGCATGCAATATGCAAGAAACCAAAATACTATATTGATCAACTTGTTCTGGTATCATTTTCATGGAGAATTTTGCAAATTCAAGCTTGACATGGACATCACTAGAGAATACTACACGTAATCATGAACTCACTAAGTGAGAACATAAAAAGTTTCTTCATGCATCTAATGTTTCACCTTTCAACTGAAATGTGATTGTGGAATCCTTTCTCAAAGCAGGAAAAAGAAAAATGCGTGAACAAGCATGGAATTCACCCCTTATACTGAAGGAAACTTGCTAATAGTTATGTTACAATTAAGAAGGTCAGCATGTTAAAAATTAAAGCATCCAAATTGTTCGAAAGATAAAGATCTAAAGATTTCAATGGCACAGCAAAATGCATGACTGGCTTTCATTCTTCAGCATATCATTCTCATAAATCAGTCCAACAGTCAAAGTCAGTTCATGATACCGTGACAAATTCCCAAAGCAACAAGCTTCTTAGAGAATTGGAAGTGGCAGATGTCACCGTTTGAAGGATGTCCATGTTCCTTTCTCTAGCCTTACACATTCCCAATGTCATTCTGAACACAATAGCCGGGGTTTCTTCCATTGATCATCTACATTATTCTGAACAGTTGATAAATTATCAAAGGAATTTCAATGTGGAAACCTAACCAGACTTTATGTCCATGTGATGGCCTGCTTTCTTTTTATCCAAATTTGAAATGTCATTCTCCTTGTCTATCAGATTAGATTAGGTGCTCATAATACATCAGGAATAGATCATCCGGGATATCTTTTGGCAAGTTGTTTATGTAAAGATAGAACCTCAAGATATCTTCCTTTAATACGGTGTTAGTGTCAACCACATCACTACTGCAAGTGAGGACCCAAAGATCTTCTGAATTTACTCTCTTCAGACTGCCTCGACAAAATGGGCAAGATTCTGACCTTGTGTTCCTGCAAAGAATGGGTGTCAAATGTTAAACCTGTGGGCCTTTTCCACTATTACACTTAATGGTGGACAGTATCAGAAATGAAAGAGAAAACAAGCTTTACAAATTACACACCATTCATGGTAGCAGTTGATACACATTGCATGGCAGCAGCTTGGCACAACCATTTTTGTGCAAGGTTCCAAGCAGATCCCACATTCGTCTTCCCTCAGCAGGTTTACATCTGAAAGCTTCCTCCTATCTTCTAGTCTGTTCTTGACAATCATCTCCAGGAAGGGGCCTTCTTCCTGAGTTACGTCTGGCTCCTTTGTATCACCATGAAGACGCTGAAGTGATGGTAATATAACAGCTGCAATTTTGAGCCAGTCAGACTTCAATAGATATATCTAAGCATGAGAACCTAAAAACTTTCCAAACATAGGATGTCAAGATATTATATCCTATAGAGGATTTATCACCAGGAAGTCTTGGAAACATAATTCTTAACAACATTATGGCTTTCAAGAATGAATGCCTGTGTAAAGTTCTCAATGTAACTAATCACTCATGAAAAAAAAAAAAGAAAACCAGAAATATGATGAATGTTATGTAAAGTAATATATGCCACAATTCCCATCCGTGTACCATTTTCTGTATATGTTATCAACAGTCATTCTTTAGATATGAAAACTATGGAGGAAGTACATTTTTTGTACACACCATAGAATTGCCTAATAGTTGTCTTCCGTCCGCACGAAGAAATCTTCGGCTTCCTGTCTGAGCATACCTAAAAACAGAAGTAATTATTCAGATCACCAAATTTAAAGAACTGTTGTTTGATTCCTGAAAAGGAAAAGATAAACTGATTAGTTTGAAAGATTAAAGCATAATAAGCAGGTAAACAGCTGACCGACCTTGTATGCAACAATGTGGAAAAGGTTAAAATAAGTTGAAAGTAGACAGGTACAAGAGCAATCCATCCATTGGAGCAAAAACAGAAAAATGGGTGCCAGGTGATTATAAACCAGTTTCATTTGTAGACAGGAACCACTTTTGGCTCTTGGAATAGAAGCTGCCCTGCAAATGTCAACCCTCAAGTAAATTCACACATGAATGAACCTCAAAGAAGTAGTGTTGCAGTCTTAACAGTCCAGAATTCAGTTATGCTTTACAATGCTCCAAAATCCAAACAAAACATAGAAACTAAAATAGTAGCATAAATGAGGCTCTCTGCAAATTATAGCACACACAACACAGCAGAAACACATATTTTTCTAGAACGAAGGCTCGCTCTTCAAAATGCAAAATAGCTATAAACAGAAGCATTTGCATCATTTCTGGTGTGCCGAGTTTTTTCTTAATTATTATTACAGGCTATAACTTCAATTCATCAACAAGAACTGAGCGTGGACTGTCAACAAACCATAATTGCCCAGATGAGTGTTTTGACAGAGAAAGCCTTGAATTGCACATGTAATCATGGAATTTTTCTGGTTCTCTATAACATAGTATTAACATTACTAGAAAAAAGATGACAGTTTACAAAAGAAACACAACAAACAGGCCAAAAACTTCCTGAATTTCAACAGCAGCAGAATCTCAAGCAACTAAACGAATATAAACAGAAAGGAAAACCAATATCCCAAAAAAGAAAAAGAAAAATAGAAACACTCAGAGAGAACACTCACAACACATTAGCATGCTGAATATCAGCCTCGAGAACCTTAAGGGACTCTTTGTAAGATGACATTGCAGCAAGCTCAAGATAGTCCATCATCTCTCTTACTAGGTTGTGGTCTAAATTTAATTGAATTATTATTTTCAAGAACAGAAGAACAAGTATTCCAAGAAACAAATGATCACAAAAGGAAAGTGGAAGCTTTTCTTGCTTGTTGAACAAAAACAAAAATCAAAGAAATAAAAGGGAAAGTTCGTTCTTTGGAGTCAGAAGCCTGGAAGAGGTGAGAAAGCAAGTGTACTAGGCAACTTGGTCATGAAACTCACAACCCATCACATATAACATGAGAGATTTTTTTTTTTCTCATTCTTTTGTTTTTAAAATTTTCAGTTGATTTTATTTTGGTAAACAGTTAGGATTCATGGTTTGACTTTGTTCTTGGTGCTGGACAGTCTGCCTTTTGGTGGTGCAGTTAGGAGTAGGTAAGCCCTCCAATCAAGAAACAAGCTTTTTTTGGAAAGAAAGAGCTCGGGAAAAAGATAATGTCTTTAAATCCTAATTAATTCATTTTGATCACCAGAGCTGGATTTAAACATTTGCTAATTTCAACCCTTGATAGGCAGAGTCAAGGCTAATGCTACTCTGCTCGACAATGATTTATTGCATGGCAGCACCCCCTGTGAGGTGAAATATGGATTAGTACTAATAACAAATGTTGAACAGAGTGCAAAGAAACAAAAGCCAATCTTCTCAAATGCATCACAATACATGCATTACCCGTAGGTCTATAATCATCCTCCCCTTTTTTTTGTTTTTTTGTAGATAGAGAGAGATGGAGACTTTGACTAGTAAATGGATGAACAACACTTACCCACCTTAATTATGAGGGAAGCATCCTGCATTTAATGAGATAGGACTCGGCATTTCCAAGGCAGAGACGAAAGAATGGTGGTAGTAAGCAGCAAAAGTTTCGCTTTCATTTTCACCATCCTTTGGTGTTAAATTCCAAATTTATCTTCAGCTCAGTTTAATCATGCTACTAGCAAAGATTTATATAATTTAGATTCATTTTTAACTGATCCAGGCTCAGGAAACTCGTTGAAAAATTCCCTCCCCCCAGCTTTCTAAGAAATGGGTTCTCTCGGCTCGCCTCTCTCGGCCTGTAATATGATACAGCCCATCATCTGACAAAGTCATAGAAAGCTCGAAGACCAATCCTTTTAATTAGACATAGATGGGATTCTCGCAATGGGTTTTAGAAAGTGAATCAGGTTTGACAGAAGAATAACATAATGAAAATATATTTTAAAATACTAATATTATTGGAATAAAAACTTTTATTTTATTATGAATACCAATTTATAGAATAAGAAATATAAAAAAACATTACAAAATCAGTTAATCCATCATAAATTAATTTAATTTATTAAAAAATAAAAAAATATGAGAATCTCTCTCATAAAAGTTGAATAAGTTCGATAATAATAATATTATTATAAATTTTAAATATTTTAGTAAGTATTTATACTTTTAAAAATAAAAACTTAAATAAATTTATTATTGTGGTCTAAATTGGTTTACATACAAAACTAACCTAAAAGATATACTAATAAATAAAAGTATGAATCTAAACAAGCTTTATACCATAGTTAAAATCTAATTAATAATTAAATTTAAACAAGCCTTAAGTCCTTGCTCTTTAATCAATTCCAAAAGCATAAATTAAGAATGAGAATCTAAACTACTTAAACTTAAACAGAACAAAAAAAAAAAAAAGATAATTGGAATTAAAATATTTATAGAGCCTCTGACAACTACACATATCCTATTAAAAAAATAATTCTAATTCTTCAATGAATTCAAGCATGTTAGGAATCCGTTTAGGGGTTAAATAGGCCATAATTCATCCTTCTTTCCTGTCCAAATTAACTCATTACATGTTTGGGTTGGGGTTGATTGGGCTGGAAATAACTAATAAAAAACATTTTGTTGACAAATTTGTGAAAATAATAACAATAACTTTGACCAATTTAGGTATCATGTTTCCAATATTCAATTGACATGAAGTTTTATCACAATATAATTTTAAATATATAATATCTTCCTATAAAATTTTAGCTCATTAAAATGTATGGTGTGAAAGATATTTTTAATATTACAAAATTAATCAACAAATATTTTAAAATAAAACTCAAACCTTGGTTTGTATACATCATGAACTGACTGCTTTAAACATTGACTCATTTTTACTTTATCTCTACTTATAATCCCCTCCTTCCATGCAGAAGCTTCTGTACTATATAACTTTCAGGCTAAACTAATGATTTAAATATTGTTAATTTTATATTGGTTTGCTTGAAATAACATATATATCCCATATTATTTTTAAAAAAATAGAACAACAAGAAATATATTTCATCTCATTATGAATCCTAGTTAATTTAAGATTTTTTGGCTAAATTCCAAACAGGATGTTCTAGTTTCATCCTATTTGTTTTATTCTGTGAATAATTTTTTAATTTTTTTTAATTTTATTAATCAACACTTGGTTTATAAGAAATTAGATTTTATAATTTGTTATGGTTTGCTTTCTTTCTGGTTATTTTAGTCTCATGGTCCATGTCATGAGTTTGACATGTGAAATTGAGTTTAATAATTTGTTTATATTTACTTTATATAAAACTATTACGGTCTTATGATCTAGGTCATGGATTTGAAAGATTAACGCAGGTTGACCTAAGTCAATCAAATATGTTATTGATTCAATATTTTTTTTTAAAAAATATCATCTTGAATTATGTTTAGTTAAATAATATTTTTACAAGTTATTCAGGTTGTCTTTAGATTCATCGAGTCAACCAAATCAACTTCTATATAGTTTAAATTTTTATTTCTACTAGAAAAACATTAGCTTCGCTTGGATGTTTCTTTTTATTTTTTTAAGAAAATTGATCTAATCTGTATCATAACATGGATAAGAATGTTTAAATTTTAAGATTATATTTAGACACTTTATATTGTATTTGAAATTTGAATTGTTTAATTTCAAGTTAATTTATTTTTGGATTTAATTTGAAAGCATATATGTTGAATTAATCTTTTGAATTATATATATAAACAATACAACTCTAAAATAACATTTTGAAATGCTTTGAAACTAAAATTTATTGTTTCAGTTAAAAAACAGAACCAATTAGATCAAATTTAATTATGTTCGTCACAATTCATGAAGCAAGTATTTGGATAGCTAGGATAAATTAATTGTCATTTTATTTTATTCTTTCTTTATTGAATTCAAAATCTTTTTTTCTTGTTGTTATAATATTATATAACAACAAACTCTATAACTCTTACTCTTGGTGTTTTTGTTGTAAAAATCTACAATGAATTTTTTTATATATATAATTTAGTTTTCAAACTTTGTTTCTTTTCAATTACATCTTTTTATGGCTAGGTTCAAGATCAATTTATCAAGAATTTTTAAGGAGGGGCATAATTAAAAAGGAGAGGATCAAAGTGTAAAACAAGGATAAAAATGGTGGTGATTAAAAAATGGAGCAAAAAATTCACTCTAGTCGTTTTGCTTTTTAAATTGTAACTTTTCAGTTCCTCAATATTTTAAGAATTCAATTACGATACAAACTTTATTTTTCTTACTTTTCAGTTCCTCGTTTGAGAGAAAAAAAAAGTTATCAAATTCTAATGGTAGATAAAGATAATTGTCGGATTTTAATGGTAAAAAAAGAGAATCTTAGTTGATATCGATTTAATTCAAGAAAAAAATTGATTTTGATGTAAATGAATTTTATTTGATAAAAAAAGTATTACTTATATGTTTTTTGGAACTTACATCACTTGAAATAGTAAATATGAGTATGAGAAGTTTTTGGTTTTAGTTTATTTTTAGAATTTTGAACCTGTTTTTGGATTATTTGATATTATATACAAGTTTATGAAGATGTATAGAGTGTTTGAGTCAAAATAAATGGAAAATTAATCTTTATATAAAAAAGTTATCACCTTTGATTTTTTGATCATCCTAATAGTTGAAATGTAAGGAGAAATAGATAATATGTAACTTGTTTATATATTTTTTTTTTCAAAAGTCACTTAAAAACTAAATATTAAAAAAGATTAGTCTAGAAACACAAACTTGAGATTTTTTACCTGAGATTTTTTACCCTAGGCATGTCGAGCCACCCATACTATACTTGTGTAGCTAGATTTTTTTTTTAATTTTTTTTTCTAATGTTAGGTTTTTATTAATTTTTTATTAGATTTTCTTTTTATTTTAATAAAATTTTATAGTGTTTTTTAGTGTAATGCAATTTTATTTTCACTTAATTTATGAATAGGAACTCAATTGTTTTTGTTGTGATATTAAAAGACATTTTTTACTTAGCTCAACTTAATTTTTTTTCTTTAGTTTTATTAAATCACTTTTTTAAATCAATAACTTTAAAAATTTATAATTGAGAGGTGTGAACTTTTATAGTGTTGCATAAACAAATTACAAGTAATTTCTCAAGCTATCAATTTTCAAAATTATTTTATTAAAATAAAATGTTAATTAAATTAATTTTTATAATTCAAATAATTTAATTTAAAAAAAAACATTAATCGACAATGCTCCTATCAAGTGAGACAAGAGTTAAATTTTATTTTTATTTTTATTTTTTTTAAATTAATATATTTTTAATATTTTTAAATTATTTTAATGTATTGATATCAAAAATAATTTCTTTAAAATAAAAATATTATTAACTTATAATTTAGTATAAAAATTATTTAAAAAATAATCATTATATTGACAAACAAGCTAAAGATTTCCCTAAATGAAACGGTGTCGTTCAAGTGATAAATAAATAAATAATACTAGGTCGGGAAGAGGACGGACGGCAGGAGCACGCCGAGCACGTAAATGGAAGTAGCAGCAGTATAAATAGTTTCTCATGGATGGAAAACCAGTTGTGCAAACAAATATAGAGTCTGAAAGAGATTCCTCTCCTCTGTTCACTTTGGTTTCCTACACGCATAGATTCTACTAGCTCAAAACTCTCGAGGGTTTCCACCTACTTTCTCATAACAGCCAGAAAAGGAGGCACCACCTTGTAAGTTCTCTCCTCCATTTTTTCTTCTTCTTTTTCTGCCTTTTGGTCTCTTGATCACTTTAAAATCTTTCTCGATTTTGGGGTTTCGTGGTTTCTTAACCCCTTTAACACTCTCACTTTTTTTTGCTCTCTTCAATGGACTAGGGAGATGTTGTGTTTATAAGAAAACGCTACTGCATGGTTGGAATTCGGGAACCACATCCACCTTAATAGATCAGAGAGCTAGCAATATTCTTTTCTTTTTTTATCTTTCAAACTCTCGTGGGTTGTTTCTCATACCGTGGATTTGCCCCGAAATCATTCCTCTAATTACTTGATTTAGGCAAAAGAAAAGGAAAAAAGATGTATACTTTGAAGGAAAGCACATTTCATGGACTTTTTTTTTCGGATGTTGTCTTGTCTTGGTCCCACCCTGTTCCCTTATAGGAATCAGAGGTCAGTGTTGCTAAATGCCATGGTAGTAAGTTGAGCTTAGGTCATCTAAAATTTCATGTTCTCTCCATTACTTTTAGAATATATGCATCCTTCTTTTTTTTCTTTTTTTTGTTATATAGATAGCTTGTTTCCTCCTTCGTATCATTTTGGCGACAGTACTTTTTCATGCCTTGTTATGGACATTATTTTGCCCTAGAGTTTCCCCAATTTGCTGCAATCTGAAACTATGATCCGTGACTATTGAACGAAGAAAACTCTCAGCTTTGTAATATTTGTTTTAAAATCGATCACTTATTCGCCTCTTTTGAAGTTTGTACTGCTAAAACGTTGGTGTGTGTTTTTTACAATGCCATTGAAATTGTTTTTTTCATAGTGATTTTTATATTTTTAATGATCTCGACATATCATATCAAAACCATTTAAGAACTCTTAAAAAGCATCGATTTGGTGTCTTTTCAGATAATAAATACTCTTAAAAGCATCCAAACCGCAATAGCAAACGATGTTTGTTATAATAATAAGCTCCAGGATAAGAGTAGATACTAGATTTGCTCAAGTGTTGATCTAAATTCATCCTAGAGCGTTTGGATCGTCTTGTTAGATAATATATAAAAAGGATGCGTGGAAAATCATGATCCTGTTCCCATTTTTGTCAACACATAGTGCATCACATTTGTTGATAGTTTGTTTTGGAAGCAATTTGTAGATGTTTTCCTTTGCAGTAATTAATTCCAATCTGAGTTATTGATTATGATTTGGGGCATTTTGAATATACTTCAGATGTCTATGTGAACCCAGATGCTCATTTTAACTTTGCAGGTCAAGTAGTTTATGACTTCCGTTTTCCAATTATTTGATAGCAGCATGGAATTTACAACACTTAAGAGTTGGAAACAAGATAGGAAAATGTAGTTGGATATTCCTAGACCTGTAAATTTTGTGGCTTGCCTTCTAACTCATTAGGGTGTTTCACTTGGTGTCCATTACCCTTTGTTTTCTTCTCCTTCATTTTGTAAATAGTTCTCCTCTTGGTGCTTTTTTTTGTTCCTTTCCTTTTGTTTTTTTTTTAACAAGAAGCCCGTCTTATTATAATCTTTCTAATGTAAGAGAGAGTTCAGCTGAAGGGAATAGAGATGACTAGCAAGGTAGAAGCTTGTCCAATGTGCACACAGAACTGCTTGATGACTCACGGGAACAGGACAAAGTCAAGGACTCTTGTTTCCTCTTTCTTCAAAGTCTTGATTGGTGGTCAGTTTCTTACAGTTTTGGTATGATAACAATCCCTCTCCTCCTCTTTAGGCTACTCCGCTTTTCAGTGTTTTTCTTCTCAATATGCCATTTGAGCACTGCTGTGATTTTCTTTGTGTGATCATCCTGTGGACGCTATGAAATGCAAGTTGTCTTAAAAAATCGTTGATAATATTAGGTGTCTGCTAAGAAGTGGAATTTATTTCCCTACG
>NW_011499938.1:135782-195483 GCF_000495115.2 Populus euphratica
TCCCTACAGGTGGCATCACTTCCTTACTTTCAAGTATGACCAGAGTGTGTGTGTGTGTTTTGCTTGAATTTCTTGAGCAGTGCCTCATAAGGTAACTGCAAGCTTATTTACTTCTGAACATGAGCAATGTGCTTATCTCTTCTAATATCGTGATACCATCGCAGTACTTTCCACCCAAATTCACTCCAATGGTGTCATCATTGAATGGCCAAGAAACATTCCTCGAGGATTCAAGTGGGCAACGATGGAAAGTAAAAGTATCCATTCTGAATGATTCCTTTGTTTTACAAGAGGGCTGGAGTGCATTTGCCTCAGACCATGGGCTAGAACTTGGAGATTTTATAATTTTCAATTACATTATGGGATCACACTTTGAAGTCCATATCTATGATAAGAGTGCATGTGAAAGGCTGGATTTTTCTGAGAGAAGAAATCAAAAGGAAAGGACTGGAAATAACACTCAAAATTTGAACACTGAATATGGTCAATGCCTCCCAAAGGATAAAGGTTCAATGAACGTAAATGTGTCAAGTACCCCTAACCTCGCTGGTGAGGAGATTTGTCAAGGCCAGAGCAAGTTGAAGAATGATGTGTTAAAAGCCAAAATGGTCGCAAAAAATACTTCAACTAATAAAAAAGAGACTGGAGCTGAGAAGATTGTTTCTAAAGCAGAACGCGTTGAAGAATCAAGTGACATGATCAATAGAGAATTAGGGAAGAAACATGAAGATTACGGGGAAACTTTAGTTGACTTGTCTAACTGGGGATTGTCGAAAGCCAACTTGGGCATTGAAGGAAGCAGAAAAACCAGAGCTGGTTCTAAGAGATTGTCTCATCATGCTGGTGCCTCCTTTAGATCCCAAAAAGAAGCTGGCCTGGGTAGCAAAGAGACTAGATAAAGGGTGAGAAAGTACACGAGAGAAAAAGGAATGATGATTTTGACATGAAGAACCAGTTGGTAGATGTTGCTGATAAAAATTCTAGTGAGAAGCATTGGGCTTATATTGTGCTTGATTCATTCCATATGATTAGCTCTTTGATAGCGACTACTGATGAACCTTATCTTGTATGCTTTTCTTTAACCTGACGAGTTCTCCAAATCTGATTTTGCACTACAAACTATTCCCTTGCGATGTTATTTTATATATATATAAAATACCCTGCCTAAGTTACCATGGCCTTATCATAAATGCTGTTATGCTGCCAGTGCTGGTTTGTCGATGCTTTTAAAGAGCTGTTTCTGAATTTTGTCCAGTTGAGGCTACATCACAAGATGTTGCCATTGCAGAATGTCCTTGTCGATCCGAAGTACATTGTTATATGTAATGATAGAAGGTTGCACGCTTTATTTTTTGATTCTTCAGAGCTCTACATGCTTGTAATATCCTGTGCTTTGCTCAGGCTTGAGCAACCTGCTATGTTGTTTTTTTGGCAAATGAGATCTTCATCTATTAAAGAAACACAGAGAAAATGTAAAGTATTTTATTTTATTTTATTTTTATTCTTAATATTATGACATCAAACATGATAAAAGAATGTCTTAAGAAATTATTAATTTGATTTTTCTTTTTCAAGTAAAAAATACTTTAAAAAATAATTTGAAAAGCATAAACAAATAATCCCCGTACTTTCTTTCCTATGTTCACTTTGATTCCTGCTTACCAACTCAAAACTCTTGAGGGTTTCCCCCTACTTTCTCAGCCAGAGCCAGAGCCTTGTAAGTTCTCTCCCCAAACTTTCTTCTTCTTTTTTGACCTTTTGGTCTCTTATTTAACTTTAAGATCATTTCTTTAATTACTTGATTTAGGCAAAAACAATAAAAAATTTATACTTTGAAGAAACCACATTTCAAGGATATTTTTATCGGATTTAGTCTTGGTCCCAACTTGTTTTCCTAGTGGAATCTTAGGTAATGTTTTTTAGATTAATATAAATGTTTGCATCAGTTTGTGCATGTCATAACTATCTTTATAAGTTTTAAAGTTAACAATTATATAAATATTTAATGATCCTAAAATTTATGAGACTTGAACCATTTGAGGAGCAAATTCAAAATTATCATAAAAAATTATGCGTTGATCATCTAAAATTTTATTTTTTTCTATTACTTCTAGAATATATTTGATATTAAAATCTTGGTGATGTAGATTGGATTAAATTATTTTAAACAAGAAATGTATTCTGTCATTATTAACATTTTTCTAACATAATTTCTTTAAAATTATAGTCATTTCAATGTTCTTCACAAATGTAAACAAGCTGATTTATCCCCCATAAGTACGGTGATGAACAATGAACTCCTATATAAAAAAAAAATTATGGTGTGTACAAAACTCCTTCGTTCACAAACCCTCCAATTTCTGCCATTGTGTAGAAAATGCCAGTCGTGCCTGCCTGCCTAGCATATCTTCATAGAATAAGGTTACTAACTATCTTGAAGTACTCATAATTATTGTCACCAGCTCCCCAGTTCCTCGAATCCATGATATCAATGTGACAAGTATAATGCCATATAACATGCTACTAATTTCCTTCATTAACCCATAACATGTGATTGGTAAACCTACTGAACCAAGCTAGAATATTGGCCTCCGTATTTCGCCGGAAATGCATTCTCCGGTCACCAGATTTGTGCTCGAGCAGGCGGTTACCGTCAGGACTGGTCAGGCCCAACAAGGCCAACATCTTGATGGACTTGCAAGCCCAGAAAAGCAATAAAGAGCCCGATACTGGCCACGCAAGCAAGCTGGACTGGTTTTGGTATGATCCTAGCAGGCTTTTCTCTGGACCCAAGAGCTGAAACTACCACAAAAAGGCACAGCCTTGAACCAAGACTATTGCCATTGCAGTCTTGAATGAAATAGGCCCAGAAACATGAAACCCTACCAATTATAAGCTACAAAAGCATTAGGACCCATACCTGGGGCCAAACCCAGAGGCAAATTTGCCAAAATTCCCATAGATATAACCTTATTTCGTATTCAAGGTAATAAATTTTAAATTAATAATAAATATTTAATTTTTTAATTTTAGTTTTTTAATTTTAATATTTTATGTTCCTTTTATTTTAATTTTTTTAATATTAAAAAAATTATTTATGGAATTACCAATTGACTAATTCCCATAGCACATGACCTTATTCTATCCTGAATGTATTGTTAATAATTTTTAAATTAATAATAAATATTTGATTATTTTAATTTAATTTCTTTTAATTTTTTTCTTTTTTTTTTTAATTTTTTCAAATATTAAACAAATTATTTATGGAATTATCGCATTAAAAAGTTTAAAAGAGTTAAAAATATTACATGAAATGCTATTGACCATTACAAATAAAATCATCAATGGATTAAATTATTTATAGAGTTCTAGAGAGTTTAGAAAAAAATTATAAGAAATATTACAAATAATATATAAATCACCGGTAATATAAATAAAATAACTGATATACATGTTAACAAGATTATGCTGGTAAATGTTTTTTATTTGAAGTGTTTTTTATGTAAATTTATTGATAATTATATTTTTAATGAATTGATTGATAAAATAAAAATCACTAAAAATAAGTATTTTTGATGAATAATATATAATTTAATAGTAAATATTTTTTTTTAATAGAATCAGTGTTTAAATACCAACGGACAAAACTGTCCATGACATGCAAAAATTATAGAGTGTGCTGCACTGTGGTTGCACTTTTGCACAAAAAAAAAAAAAAAACCCGATCTACAGTGTAACACAGATTATCTATCTATTACGCACGCTAGTGGGGGTGGGGACTGAGTCGGGAGGGGTCTCGGGAGGTTGCGGTTTTCAAGTTATTAGTATATGATGATTAGGTTTGGAGTAGATTTTATGATGTATCAGATAATGGGATTCTAGCTGAATAGAATACCCAAGCTCCATAATTAGCGTGATTCTGAATTGATGAGTATTTAATCAAATTCATGAGGTGATTGTGTTCTTCAATGATAAAGACAATGATTTAAATTTCCTACTCGTTTCCAAGCTTTGCCGGTGTGCTAAATGACAAGGCAGAATCCGACCTTCAAGAACATTTTCCATCCCGGAACTACTAGGAAGAGGCCAGCTCCGAGCATATTACTGTGCTACATTCAAAGGAAGGGAATACGCCTGCCCAGAGGTTAAAGTTCCACTTCAACTTTTGTTTTAGAACCAATTACTGACAAGATGGCGAAAGATTGCTTCTGTAGATGCAAGAGACTAAACTAAAACATTAGAAACAGGCGACATTCAAAATCATAACTGAAACTCGAGCTCACAAAAAAAAATGTAGAATAACTTGGAATCACACAGCAGACCCTGCATGTCATGAATGAAAACACTCAAACTATATGTTTCTGCTTCAACAAGGACCGAGTGATTGTGAACAATGGATGAATTCTTAGGCATGAGTTAGTCAATATACCAACATTTTTCCAAATCTTTTGGTAGCTGATGTTGAAGCTTCATGTATTGGGAAGCTGTATAGCGTTTATTCTTCTTTTTTGCCTCAGTTTCATGAACTAGTTTCGGTCTCTTCTGCTCCTTCCGCCTTCTGCTCCGCTTCTAATATCACCAACTGAGCACACAGAAAAGAAACGGAAAACATCAGGAAGACCATAAATGTGAATAGATTTATATCTTTTGGCAGACCCCTTCTGCATAAACCCTGGGATAGAATGTCGGAAGGATTACCTCATCAAGAATTGTTTAAGTTCCCTGATCAAGCTTCAGTGAGATCTAAACCATCCTTGCGAGGATCCTGTAATGCAAATGACACATAATGCTGGACAGAAACAAGAACCCCGCTTGTTCACACAAGTGCACGGGAGAGACCGTAAATTAATTTTTAAATCTCCACTTAAATTTTTGTTAGATCCTAGTTCGGGTTTGATAGCGATACAATACTTGTGTTTGGGTCGGGTAATAATAACAAACTCGTGACTGAGTTTCACAACCACACAAGATCCAAACTACTTAGATTTGATCATCATGTTTGGATTTCATATAGTTGCTGCATCCAGGTGTGGATCTGATATTATTTATTAGATCCGAAGAATCCACTTACTTAAGTTTAATAATATTATTAAAATATTATTATATTTTTAATATTTTTTTAAATTATATTATACCACAACGGATGGCATGCTAATATACTAGTCTGTATATATATATATATAGTAAAATTAATAACGTCTCATCCAATAAAATATAATTCAGCTCAAAGAAGAAAAAAGAAAAAGGGAGGCTCTTTATCCATTTCAAGATTTAGAGAGTAGCGAGAGACATGTCATTCAAAATCTAAGCCCAAGCCTCCGGCACTTACTTATTTATTTATTTTTGCTAGGTTTGTTTGGATTTAATTCTGAAAAAAAGCCTCCTAAATTGATGCAGTAGAACAAAATCGAGATAGCTGTAGCAGTAATCTGAAAGCAACTGAGAAAGGAGGAGAACAAATTAAATAAAAAGGAAGACAGGCGAAGAAGATGAAGACGACGAAAGGAGGCAAAGTTATGAACCCTACGGATGCTTATCGAAAGGAACTCCGTAAGAAGGAATTAAAACGGGTAATTAATTATTTCACTTCCAATTGTTTTATAATTATCACTCTTTTTGTTTAGGTTTTAATTTAATCCCTGTCAGAACCGTCAATCGTAATCTTTGCAAAATTTCATTCAATTGCTTTGCTTTTCCACTGAAATCTGCTTCCCTTTTTTTTCCCTTGTTTGGTATAATGATTTTTCTGATTGGATTTGATTTATTTATTTTTATTTGTTTATTATGTTGTGGTAAGTTAAAAAAATTATATTACAAAATTGCTGTCATTTTAGCTTGGAATTTTTAAAATTCTTGCGATTGTGTTTGACACTAACAGAACAAGAAGGAAAGAAAGAAGGTGAGAGAGGTGGGGATTTTGAAGAAGGATCCTGAGGTGATAAAGGATCAGATAGAGAAGTTGGAATTGATGAGTAAGCTTTTTAACTTCTAATTGTTGAATCTTATTTTTTATTACCTGCAGTAGAGTAGTTTATTAGTCATTTCGAATCATTTTTTATTTTTTATTTTTCTTTCCTGAAAGTGACTATAGTAGAATGTATATTTTGTTATTTCTAGTTAATATGGGTTTTTAATTATGGGTTTTATTTTAAATTGTACACCACATAAAATATTAGCAAAGAACATAGGCTGTGTACAAAAGTGGCTGCAAAATTTAATGAAAACAGCCTAGAGAGAAGATGATACCTTTATCTTAATCTTGAATATAGAATGTTAAACTCCTTCTAAGCTATGCTTTGATCTTATATTACGTTAAACATACCGCATTGCTGCTTGCGTAACCAATTGATATTTTATCCTTTGTATTGTTCCCTCTTACACTCCAAAGACTCAAGTACTGTTTCTGGGCTGCTTGGCATGAGCTGCATGAATGGTGTAATGGCAAGCATTGTGTAGTTTGTTAGAGTTTTGAAATTTAATGACCGCACAGCTCATAATATGGTTGTCAATTCCGAGATAGTGACCTAAAGAGTCTGGTTCTCTTAATTAACAAGGTACTGAGTACACAAATTTAGAGGAGAGAGAGGCTACTGGTGAAAAAAGAGAAGAGAGGGAGGGGGCACAATCTTTTCAGCCTTTGTGCTAGTATGTGTATGGCCTCACACATCAAATGTAGAATATCTATCTGTTATGAATTCTCTTGTTCATGAAAGATAATTTTTGGGTTATTATGAACCCCTGAATCTTCTAGTATGTCATTTACTAAAAGTGAGTACAAAAGAGAAGATTCTTACAATATATAGTTTTGAGCCACTCTACGGTTGCATTAGCTTCTATTTGCTATGCATCAGTTTTCAATAACTGCTCTTCATTTTATTGCTCGCTGGTGTGCTCTAGACTATGCTTTTGCTAAATCTAATTTTCAAATGAAGCTTGGTTTGGCAGCCTTTCCATTTGAACTTATTTGTATGCTGTATTGGTGCAGAGGCTGATGGTGCTTTAGACAAAGCAAGAAAACACAAGAAAAGACAACTTCAGGATACTCTTAGCCTTGTTTTGAAGAAGAGAAGGGTAATGATTATAATGCCATATTTTCTGCTCCTCCATTTAATTCTATCTGTTTGTGTATCCAAAAATTAAAACAGTGGTCTGGTAATTCAAGTTTGAAATATTCAAGAATCTGGAAAATAACCTACGTTTGATGCCTGAGCTGCATACACAATCATTGCACCATTCAAGTTAGGTCCATGAATCAGTAGGAGTTTAACATTTCTATCTATATAGACATAAGTAGCATCCGTTATACTAATGTGATAACCATTTTCTGTACTCTCATGGACAGGAATATGAAGATAAAATGAAAGAGAAGGGTGAAACCCCTGTGATGTTCAGGTGAAGTATCCTCTCTTTTCTTATCCATTTCTGCTTTTGTCCATGAACCATTAGGGCTTACACACCTTTCTTCTATTGACAAATTGCACTTTTGTCTTCTGCGGCAGTCATTTGGGCCCTCTTCGAAGGACATCCACAGAAGAAGAAGAACGGGCCAAGCATCCAAAGCCTGAAGTATGCCTGGCTGGCTTTATTTTGCTTTTGTGAATTAGTGCTATTTGGCCTCATAATTACTTACCAAACATTTGTTGTTGCAGGACTCTGTATACTATCACCCTACTCTGAATCCTACTGGAGCCCCACCACCTGGAAAGCCTCCCATGTATAAATCATCTATAGGTCTGTACCCTTCCTTTTATTTTTCAGGTTTAAGATATGCTGTTGGAATTATGTGGTGTTTCTAACTTTGCTTTTAACTTTGACCTACAGGGCCCCGAATACCTTTATCCGGTGCTTCATCCTCTGCAACTGAATCAGAGGATGTTGCTTTAAAAATACCTCCTCCTTTGCCAGAGAGCGGTGAATTAGGCCTTGGTGATAGCTCTGTTATACCTGCTTCATTGCCCCTACCTCCTCTACCTCCGATGCCACCAAAGCCTGCAGATTCAAGCTTGGGCATGTCATTGCCTCCACCCCCCTTACCTCCCCCTCCTCCAGGTCCTCCACCAAAAGACCAAGTATTGAGTCACACACCTCTTCCTCCACCTCCACCCCTCCAACAGTCTGCTCAGCCGCCACCACCTGGCACAAATGAAAGCGAGAGGGAGACCAACATATCGGCATTGTTAGATGAATCATCCTCCAATGATACTGTTCAGGTGAACTCTTTACCTTCTTTATGCATGCTGTTGAAAGCAGGACAGAACTGTTAGACATTGTACACTAATTGACTAAAAAATAAAATAAAAATGATTTGTCTTGGTGGACGGGAAAAGCATATGCATGTGCTTGGTAGTCTAGCACCAAGAAAAGGCTCATGTACCCTGCCCGAATCTCAAAAACTTGGTCCATTCAGCTCAAACCAATCTAAAGATATGAAATGAATGTTCTTGTACACTAGTGTGAAATCAACTCGTCTAGTTGTGAACTATTTAGTATTTACAAGCAGAGTTTTTAAATTTGCCTCACTGTTCTAAACTGAACCAGTCTCTGATTTCTCAAATACCTTTCTAGAAGCTTTCCATTCTAATCTTTTAGATAGAGAAATTGTTGTCAAATATTAATATGAAAGATAATTGTGGTTAATGTGACATCTCATTGCTCTAATATAGGTACCTGCTTCACTCCCTCCACCTCCTCCAATTGCAATTCCACTTAAGTCAGCTACTAATCAGACTGAAGACACTTCATTTGAAGCTGATGCCAATACCACAGCAACTATGGATAACCCTAAAATGGTTCCCCCACCACCTCCTCCTAGGCAACAGCCTCGAGCACCTGGACCAGCCTTGATCCCAGCTTTACAGCCTGATGTATTACCCCCTGGAATATTGCGTTTCCCTCCACCTCCACCTCCACCTCCACCAAATATGCGGCCACCATTATCAACCCCTGGAATTCCCAACCAAATGGCTCCTCCAGGGGTGACGGTCCCATTTATTCCCAGACCTCCTTATGGTCCTCCACCTGGACCTCCTCCAATGATGAGACCACCCCTTCCACCTGGTCCTCCTCCTTTACAAGAAGATGCTGCAAGTAGGCCACCTGTTCCTCAGAAACCATCATATGTAAAATCTGCTGCATCCACTGTTGTTAAAAGGCTGCTAGCACAGCACACTCCAGAACTTACAGCTATGGTGAGTTTGGCTTTTCCTATCAGTCCTCTTCTTTTTACTTCCAATTTAAAAACTACGCTGCTCTGCCTTCTCAGTGTACTACACTATAGAAGAAAGAATTATATGGTTGAAATTTCTCCCTTTTTTTTTTGTGCAAAAGTGCAACCACAGTGCAGCACACTCTATAATGAGTTTGATTCTTCATCGCTTGTCTACTGTTAGAGCATCAATAGTTATTAGGTTTCTACTCTGAGGCAACTACCTGATGTGATTACTGACCAGTAACTATGATTTGTGGATGCTGAACATTCATCCCTACAATCCTGGATTGCTGTGCTAGTATAACTTGACAAGAAGCCAGTAAATGGATTGAGTGATAAGGCATATCTTGAAGGAAAAAAAAGCCAACACCAGTCATTATTGAATAGTCCAATGAATGCTAATCGTTCTACCTGGGAATTTCATGAAGGGGTGCATGCACCCTGCTTGTGTTAGCTTGTAGCGGTTAGTTAGAATTAGCTAGAATATTGCCACATAATTGCCTGGTTTATCTTTCTGCATTGAAACAATTTTATATTTCTCTGGAAGAGCAAGCCTTCATGTGCGTTACAATTCCAGTTTCATTAAATTATTTTAGAGTCAAGCCTAACTTCTGGTCTTCTTTCAGGTTCCTGCCTCAGTTCGAGTGAGGAGAGAGGCTGTCATCCCTAAACCAAAACCAAAAGCTGGAACCTCAAATACAGCAGTAGCTACCAGGCCAACAGCTCCAATCACTGTGAAGCCGGAGTCTACTAACTCATCATCAGCTCCAAAGTCTCAGAGTATTGATGACTCATATATTGCCTTTTTAGAAGACATGAAAACCCTTGGTGCTCTCGATGGTTAATATCATTATAGCTGGTGACGGGGGCAAAGATAAGGCAAGCCGTGCTTGAAATCAAAGTGAACAAATGTGTACAGGCTACTGTGGTGGATCCAGGGATTGAGCAGAAATATTTGGTATTGCCAATGTCCTAGGTTCCATTATCACTGTTCTGTCTGGACCCTCTCACTGTATCATCAATGCTCTGTTTAACAATTTCAAAAAATATTAAAACATCTCGATTATCGAGGCTGGGGTAAGTCTGGCCATTGTTTCTGGAACGTAGATATGTTGACTTGGATCAAGCTGGAAACTGTACTGGATTGAAGATTAGTATTTCCTTTCTCATCTCATTTGTAGCTTAGTGATTTTCAACATCTGTAAGAGATGTTTTTAAATTATACAACACCTTTTCATTGATAAATGAGTTGCTGAACATTGGTGCTGCCTGTTCTGCTTGTTTTATGTTCTTCATGTCCCAGGTTACACGCAAAGATTTCACCAAAATTGGACAGTTGATGCTGTTTATTGGATCCAACGAAAATAATTTGATTGTGATAAATTACACTGCTTGGTTCCCTCTCAAAAAATTGAATGGTAATGGATTGCCTTTCCATTTCTTATGATGTAGTGTAATTTGGCTAGCTAACAAGATGACTCCAGTCTCGCTGAAATAAGATAGTTGTATATTGTAAGAGATGCTTCTTGGGTACTTGATAGGATGAATTATTTTTCAACATTTTTGTGATTCAAATCTGGAATCCTTATTCCTTGTCCTATTTTCATTCTATTCTCTGTCCCTTGCGTATCAAATGTAAACTTCATGGATAACACAGGATGTATTTTTTTTAGGGTAAATTGTGTTCTTCCTCCAAAAGCACGAGGAGTGAAGGGCTAATAAGATGTAAACTGTGGGTTTGAACCTCAGAGGACTCTCACATGCTATCCTTATACTGAATCTTCCCCTCCAAACAGGTTTGATGCAAGCTAAAATTACAGGTCTTGCTTGTTTGTTTTTATGTTTTTAAAATATTTTTAAAAAAAATTATTTTTTTATTTCTTTACTTTAAATTAATGTTTTTTTTATTTTTTATTATTATTTTGATGTACTAATGTAATAAATAATTTTTTTAAAATAAAAAATATTATTTTTATATATTTTCAAATTAAAAATACTTTAAAAAATAATTATAATTACATTTCTAATCATGTTATTGATCTCTCATAACAACATGGAACATGCTATATATTACATGGGGTACACGTGTTAATTTATTTATTTTTAATCATTAAAAAAATATAAATAATTTTTTTAAAAAAAACTAATATACAAGTCATTTACTCGAATGAATTTAATAAATTTAGTTAAGTTAATAACATGATTAAAAAGAAAATTATCAACAACAAATAAAATAATTATAATCATACCTTGAAGATTATTATTGAAATTTATTTTTGAGAATAATTAAATCATTTTATTATTCTAAACAAAATAAAATAACATAAAAGCTTCTAGATGATAGTTTTAAGAATTTTATTATTAAAGGTAGATTAATAAGTTTACTATGTTAAATAAAAAAGATAATCATACCTTCAATTAATCTTATAATAATAATGACTTGTGCAAAAATATAAAAATACCCCCCTAACACCATCCCTAACATCAAGGTTATTGATTTTGATAAAATGATAATTATATTATTACAATAAATAATAAAATATTTCTATTATTATTGTGTTTTTCCTTTTATTTTAGCTTTTTTTTATATATATATTCATGACAATGTATAGATTCTTATAATTGTCATATCAATATATTTATTAATATATTTTATATTGAATCAAGAACTAGTTTAATGACGTTGTGACTTAGATTAAATTTTTTTAAATATAAAAAATTATTTATGCTGTAGAAATTTTTTAATATTATTTTTAATCTCAACCCAGTAAATCAATCTTGAAACTTTATTACAGACCTCGGTTTCAATTTTTTTTTTTTTTTTTTGTGATGCCCACACTAGCTTAAGGAAAATATTTTTTCTTTTTTTCCTGTGGTAAGGTAATGCTTTTTGTCTACAGAAGAAGTTTAAACTTGGCGACAACCTCAAAACTGTAGGATCATAAAGTATCATACAATTGTTCTATGTTATCATCCATAAGACGACTAAGATCATCATACATTCATGCCAGCTTGCCGGTATCTACTCTTAAGATTAACCTGTAAATTATCTTTTGGATGCCAGAGGGTGAAAGGTTTTATGCTTAGCTGTTTACTTGCACAATCTTTTTATCTGTGCGGAAGAAAACAAGCGTATTCTACTCTGGCTATTTCAATACTGACTACGATGTTGATCCCCCTTTCAGTCTTACTGTTTATTTGCATCAAAGGTACGATGCTTTGTTCTTGAAATCTTTCTCACTATTTATTGACTTTATGCAACATTCTCATGAACATTTTATCCATCTACGGTGAAATTAGCAAGGGCGAAGCCGTTGTAGCTGATGGTAATTTGTTTTTTCAATTCGAAGTTTCCTGTGTTAATTTTTATGGCTTATGTTTCCATAGTTAAATCATGACTAAGATAATGATATCGTTGACTGTCAATCAGCTACGATCAAGTTGCAATTCATAGGGTTATGCTATATTTGAAAACTCGCTGCATCAATCAGCTACTATGAAGTTGCATCTTACTACGAGAAGAATGGGACGAACAGGAATCAAAATCTGTTGAAGAAATGGAGGGTGAGAAGAGGAAGAAGAATGATTTAAAAGATTTATTGACTCTGAAGGTACAATGGAGAAATGAATTCCATAAGAATATCTGCAGGAAGCTAAAACTCACATGAATTTCCGTCAAGATTCTTGGTGTGGTATCTATTATCCATGATAGAGGCATCTGTTGAAGAAAACATTAAGTCCATACAACTTGCTGTTCAAATTGATCAACCATATATTGGCCTTCTTCTTCGTTTTCAAATTGCATCCTACACAGAATGCCAGGAATTTGAACATGCTTTGTATCATTTTCCTCCCCTAATAATTTATGTTAATACAGTTTAGACAGTCTCTTCAATCCACTGTTTTGAAAATTCCATGGCATGTTCACAATTGAGATTAGTTGCTCAATGGAGGTTCTTTTTTTAGAAATGAAAGGTCATGCCATGTTTCACAGCCATCAAACCCTCCCTTTTGAGTTGTAGGAGTATCCTAGGAGCAAGTAACCAGCTTTAAAAATGACTACATTACCAATTTCTGCTATAAACAGTGTAAATCCTTAATTCTTGACTGGGAGATTAAATTTATCAGTTCGCATATCAACTGATAAATTAGATGCAAACGCAAATTTCAATTGCAAAACTATCTAAATTCCTGTTTACTTTAGACACCTGATCAGCTGTTTTGCGCAACTATTAGCAGCGCAAGTGAAATCATCTCGATTGATGTATTTAAATGCTCATCCCAACAGCGTACCCTGCTGTATCGGAGTTGTAGCTTGTCTTGAACTATTTTCTTGCAAAAGCTTCCAAACCTAACAATTTGCTTTTCTGGTGTCTCGAGAAAGGAACCAGACCATGAATATCTGATTGTTCTTTTCTCAGTTGAAAAGATATTCCCCTGAGGCTGCTTCTATCTCACCACCATGTTTTATCTACTTCTGGGATATACAGAAGTTGAGGTATCTTTCTCAATAACAAATATGCACCAGAAACTCAAAGCAATATACCATACCCCACAAGTGTTTTGTACCTCATTTGCCTTTTATTGCCCACTACACAACAGTGCCAAGAATGAAGGAACTGCTTGTGGTAAAAAATGCCGGTCAGCTAAGGCCATCTTCAATAGATCCACTATCAACAAGTTCCAGGTTCTGCAAGGAGATGCAATTCTAGGGATCTATGACCCTAAATGCAAGGGATATCAATTCATTTGATAACAGAAAACCATCTGGATCACTGAGCCGGATATAAGATAACCCCTTTGCTATCTCATCTTCGTTCAAAAACAAGGTGTTGAATTCATCTGCAGTCATGGCTCTTCGCTTGTCATCCAAGCAAACCACATGCCCGCTCTCGATGTAGGGTTGATAGACCTTGCAAAGAGAATGAACAAGTGATCCACCAAATGCTTCAGCAAAAGACCTCAAATCGAGGCCTCTTGCAGTTCTAAGTGAGAGCATCACTATATCCACAGCCAAGTCTTTGGCATCAACAAGATTATTCCCAAAATAACTTACCACTCTGTTCTCCAAATTCTCTACATAACCCATGTACTCTTTCATCTTCCTTGGCCTAGAAAATCTCAATCCATTGAGATAACTAGCAGAACCAAGGCCAAAACCATAGAAGGGTTTGTTCTTCCAGTATGTATAATTGTGCTTGCATTCATACCCGTCTTCACAATAACTGCTAATTTCATAATGTCTGTAACCCACATCAGTAAGCATCCTGGAAGCCATTCTATAAAACTCAGCAGATTGTGTTTCGCATGGCAAAGGAAACTCCCCTGGCGTGTACCTAACAAAATACTTGCAAGATCAATCTCAAAACTGAAAAGAAAGAAAAGAAAGGAAAAACTCCTGTTTCCCACCATGAATTCTGTTACTTACAATGCTCCAAATTTCGTGCCTTGTTCAACCTGCAGATCATAAACAGACACATGCTTAGGCCTCGCTTCGATGGTGAGCCTCAAACTCTCCTCCCACATTTGTGGAGTCTGGAGAGGCAGTGAAGAGATAAGATCAACACTCCAGTTCTCCACCCCACATGACCCCAAAATCTCAATTGCCTCATAAACCTCCTTAACCCCATGTGCCCTCCCACAAGATTTTAGCAACTCCTCCTGAAAAGCCTGAACTCCTAAAGACACTCTATTCACACCCATCCCCATCAAGTCCTTAACTTTCCTACCATCAAAGGTCCCAGGATCCATTTCCATAGATATCTCAGCACCCTCACAAACTCCAAATTTCACCCTCAACGTATCCAATATCGACAAAACCATCCTTGGGGACACCAAAGAAGGAGTCCCACCACCAAAAAACACAGTTTCAAGTGGCGGAATGGTATCAAAATCCGACCTTGTTGAGACTATCTCACGTTGAAGTAATTCAATATAGTTAGAGATTCTCGGGTCGTTGTCGGTTGGGTTTGTGGTGCCAAGAGCAACAATTGGAAAGTCACAGTAGTGGCAGCGTTTGCGGCAGAAAGGGAGGTGAATGTAAGCTGAAGTTGGAGGGTGGTTGTGTTGATGAAGTGGTGATGGTGGTGGTGTGGTAAGCGAGGCATTTTGGTGAATAGGTTGTGGGCTTTGTGTGTAGGTGTTGGTGATGATCTTCAGCCATGGAAGTTTTGTAGGGAGCCTTTTGGATTTGGTTGGAAATGTTGAGAGAATTGGAACGAAGGTTGATTTTAGCATGGTTGGGTTGGGCTCTTGTCAACGGTGCTGGCCGGCGAGAGAAAATCAGAGAGTTGCTATGGTATGACTTCAGTTTAGTTCGTTTCTGGCCGTTAAAACTATGTCCGATGAAGATGCCTTCCTGTCACTCGGATCTCGTATCTTCTTTTTTTGTATCCATGCTAGTCCGGTGACCCGCACTAGATTGCAAATTCAATATTAAATTAGTTTTTAATAAAGAAAAATCAATCCATACAAATATAATTTTTTTTATAAAATATAAAAATTTAATATTTAAAGATAAATTACAAATTTTTATTTCACAATATTGATATTTAATTCATCACCAAAATATCCCTTTACATTTTATACATGAGAGAAAGTACAAATAAAAATAAATCTCAATGTACAAAAACATATTATTATAATTTAAAAGGATAAAATTACAATTAAAAAATTTCAATAACCAAAATGAAAAATAAGTTACGCTTCGAATTATGTTTTTGTTGCTTCACAATTTCTTATTTATGTCTTGTATATAACAAAAATGATATGACAATCTAACTAATAAACTTATAATTCAATTAATCTAATCAGTAATCACTATTCAAAAGGACTACTAAAAAAACATACACAAGTTTATGAAGATTTTTTGGTATTATTATCAAACCCAAAAATAAATATAATTTTTTTGAAAAATAAAATTATTAAGATAATTTCTTAAATACAAGATAGTTGTTGAATACAAGATCTCTAGCTAGAATCATTATTTATACTAAAAGAAATATTTTATAATGGTTAAAATATGTTATTAAAATAGTATGTTTATGTTTTTTTATTGAAATTTAAAAGAATCATAAATATAATAAAATCATATTCAAAATATATTTGGAAATTTTCAAAATAAAAAAACAATTTGAATGAACAATTTATTCTTGGTATTATTATTATTATTATTAGATACATAATAATTGAAAAAAATATTATAATTCAAATATAAATTTATAATAGCATTTAAAATTCATGTTAAAATTGAGGAGTAATTCAATTTAATAAATATTTTTTAGAGCGTAAAAAAAAAATTAAAAGAGTCAAGACTAGTACTTGGCTAACCAATAACAGTTCATACTTGTGCAAACCTAGAAGGTAGGTCTGCATTGGCCTATTTAATATTTTTATTTACTCCCTATTTTTTAAAATATATATATATATATATATATAAATGATAAATTATTTATTGTTCATGTTCTTAGATATTGAATGGTTTGTTTGTTGGTTTGTTTGGTGTTGTAATTGTTGTGACTTAAAAAAACAATTTAATAAAAAATAGTTTTTGTGAGATTTGTTTTTAATTTTGATGTATTTAATTAAAATTATAGTTGAAAAAAATATTTATCATGTTTTATTAATATGCTTTTTATATGAAGTTTGAGTTAAATAGATACTTAATCTATTAATCATGCTGATAAATAAAAATTTTAAAAATCTAGCTTTGAAAATAAAATTGTTACATGGTACCTTATATTATTTAAGTTAGGTACCTAATTGTTATATAATTTTTTTTAAAAAAAATTACATGATGTAACATTATTTAACAATTAATAAATACATAATTAACTATTATATATATAATTTCTAAATATAGAATATGTCTTCAGCAATATATATATATATATAGATGTTGCCGTGTTTTATAATATAAATTTTGACCTTTTAACTTATAATAATAATAATAATAATAATAATAATAATAATAAGAGAATTTATATTGGTGTTGATCAAATAAAAATGAAGAAAGTAATATTGATGATAGATAAGTGATGAGAAAAATTAGAATCAATTAATTTGTTCATCGAAAACAGAGGGGAAGGGAAGAGAGAATGTTAGCTTGGGTTGGGAAAGTTATGTTACTTAATTAGCAGTATTGGTGAGAGAGAGTAGAACACGAACAGAAAAATAATTGTAAATTACTTTTCAAAGACTGAGATTGAACCTCAGTTTTTAAGGGGTATTTATATGATTCAACTTAATTAAATACTTCAGTCCTATATTTATTTTTAATCACAACCACAATGCTTAACGGACACTTAGATACGATAGCTAACCAACTGAGCTATAACACAAAATCAATTAAAAAATATATTAATTTACTTAAATTTTTATATAACCAGTGAAGCACATAAGAAACCCCCATTGTAGAATAATTCACAGCTCATCTCTTCTTCTTCTTTTTCTTTTTTGGTAAAAAAAGCCCACTACTAACACCTTAACAATAAAAGGCCAACATCAATTTAAATTTAACAGAAAAAGCTAAAAACAATAAGGTGATTTTACTGTAATCTTTCTTATAAAATATTATTGATTACAATTTTTTCTCTGTTTTTTTATTTATATATCTTTTTAATTTTATCTTTCAATATTAAATTTATTAATAATTATATTTTATAATTTTATTTAATTTATTTTTATTATACTTCTTTTTATAAAATATTATTCACTAAAATAATTTTATCTTCTTTTCTTTGTTTTTTACTTTTTAATCAATATTTTTTTTTATTTCATCTTTCAATATAAAATTTATTAGAAATTGAGTTTTATAAATTTTTTTAATTTATTTTTTATAAAGTTATATCAATCTTATAACATAGACTAGACTATGTATTTAATAGGTTAATTTAATTGACTCAAGTTTTTTTTTTTAACTATTTTTTTCAATTAACACTAGATTAATTAAGAATTTAGCTTTTTAATTATTTTATTTTATTTTATATTTAGTTATTTCAATCTTATAAGTTTAATAAATTAACTCAAATTATTTTTGTTTTTTTAAATTTTATCATACAACATTATATTTATTAAAAATTAAATATCATAACATATTTTAACCTAACATACATGTTAACAAATTACTTCATGTTAATTCAAATTAGTTAAATATATTTCTATCTCGATATTTAAAAAATATATATACAATTTTTATTATTTATTTTAAATTAAATTATATTTTTATCATTAGATTAAGTTAGTTTTAAATCTATCAAATCAATCAAATTATATCAAATCAATTCTAACAATTTTTAAAAAAAATACTATTATAAAAAACATTTGCAACTACTCTAAACATTCATTTACGCTAAAAAATCTAGTATATAAGGATATATATCTAGTATATAAGGATATATTTAGAATTATAATAATAATGACAGTTCAAATACTTTTTACTTACAAGTATATTAAAATAATTTTTTTATTTATTAAAACAATTTAAAAATAAATTTTTTTATTTATTAAAACCATTACCATGTTAAAACAATTTAAAAATATAAAAATAATTATTTTTATTTTTAAAATAAATTTTGAGGGACCACATTGCAACTCCCACTAAGCACAGTTTGGGCCATAAACAGTGCACAAAAACCGAAAAAACTCCTGCATAAACTATTCTTTTCTTTTTCTTTTTATTCTAAGGATACGTAACAACAGAAACAAATGATCAAAGGAAGTATGAGTTTCTATACCAGCACCTAGAATAGCATTACAAAATTTTAATAAGTTTCTATACCAGCACCTAGAATAGCATTTCAAAATTTTAATACATCACTTTTATGTTGTTAAGAAAGAAATTTCACCATGTATGGTCCTTCAAGCTCATAGCCCAATTTTCCGTAGTAATGACGGGTTCCTACGCCTGAAATGACAGCTATTTTGGTTGATCTATGCTCCTTGCGAGCAATGTGTTCTGCCTCTTCCATCAAAAGTGTACCATAACCCTGTTGGGAAAACAAGAAAGTAAAAAGAGAGGAAAATAATCCTGCAAGCATCTATTTTCCATGTTGAACCTTTCAAGTACAAAGTTTAACTAGTAGCCTAACAAATTGATCAAACAATCCTTGCTTTACTAGAGTCAATATAATGGCATTTCTACGTTACCTGGTGTTGCAGCTTCTCCGCATCTCGCCCATGAACAGGAACGGCAGTTCCATAAACATGGAGTTCACGAACAATAGAGCACTTCCCCATAAGCTCAGGACAAGTAACATTGCGGCCACATTTTCGTAAGCGCAGTAGCCCAACAAGAATATCCTGTGAGCAAAAGAATCATTTGAAACGTCATACTATGCTCAGCAATCAAACCTTCTCCAGTAATCTAAATTAAGAAGCAACTAACACCAAAACAGCTAAATTAGACAGTTCTCTCAATTATTACCAACAAAAGCTCCTCAAGACATTCCAACAAAATACTGAAATCCTAAAGGATTCAAAGACTTCATTTTCCTCTCAGTGAATGACAAGAAAAGACATGCATTCATGCATGGATAAGATGTCCCAAAATACCTGGCGTGTATCCTCATAGGAAAGAAATGTTTCCCAGCCTTCATTAGCAGTATATTCACGGCGAACTAGTTGAACTTCTTCTGGCTTAATTTTGTGATGAATGTCCTATGGGCATAACAGAGACACTTGTTAGAATCTCAAATTATCATAGCCAATAGCACAAAACCTGATTTGATGGTAATAGCTTATTCATTCACCTGGATTCCAGCCTCACGTGTACGGACATCACGGCATTTCAGGCCCAAATCATCCATCCTAGCTAAGGCTAACTCCCTGAGATTTCCTTTCTCAACTCCAGATGTAACTAAAGGCATAGGAATATCTCGTTGAACTCTATATACACGAGTCCAAGGGGGTACCATGGCTAGGATCCTTGCTACAATATCTACAAGTTGCTCAGGTGGGTAATTTCTATACCTACAAAATTGAATCAACAATGATTAGTACTTCATGAATCACACATGCAAAGAACAATGACACTATACCTGCCAGTTTTCCATAGCTCATAAAGCCCAGTTCCACGAATTACAAGTGTAGGATAAATTTTGAGCCCATCAGCTCTAAAAGAAGGACTCTCAAAGAACTCTCGAAAACTTTCCAAGTCTCTCTCAACCCCAACATTAGGAAGATCAGGCATCATATGAGCAACAACCTACAGTAAAGAAATATAACGGAGACAAATAAGCAAAGGAAAAACATACCTAGATCACTAATCAAAATATAAAAAAGGATCAAAAACACCATCACCTTAAGGAAACAACATGAAATAACAGCAACTCAATGTTATTTAAAAAGGGGTATGTTTTTAAGTGAGAACATGATGCATTTTTGAAACTATTCACTGTCATGCAACTTAAAGAGAAACTAATCATAGATGCATGATACAGGCATCAGGTTACATGCCACCCCAAAATTCATTGAGATTATAAGCATTATATTACAGGGCACTGCACAGCTCACACCTTAAAACCAGCATCCTTTGCCAAGCAAAAACAATCAGCAACAGCAGCTACAGTGTGTCCTCTATTAGTGTCTCGAGCAACATCCTCATACGTGCTTTGAACTCCAATCTCCAATCGTGTGCACCCATATGAAAGCATTTGGCGTAGATGAGGACCAAGACAATAATCTGGCCTCCTGATAAGTTAACAAAATAAACAACTTATTTTATAAAAGATCAAATATAATTCTACTAGCTTCAAAACTAATGCCAAAAAATATATGCACAATAAATCATCAAAACCCAGTAGAATTTCTTTGAGATCGGCTAGATTAAAGTGTAAGCTCAATTGTATAACATCTCAGTTAATCAACTACAATTACCACCCTTAATGCTCTAACAAGTCCTGTACAGCGAATAACAAGACACCAAACGATATAGCCTAAACCTAGAAATACCCCAAGCCCTCACACACCCGAGGAATCAGCATGTAATTATATGAAATATTGTAGCCTCAAACTTAAAGGGAGGAAGAAAACAGGTTCAACAGAAATAATCATCTTAGATTAAAAAAAAAAAAAAATTGTGATTCAGAATATCAAGAAGAGACTTCTGAAGGGCCCAAATTCACTTCCAACAATGTTCACATGGGAATGAGATTCTCCATCTAAGAAAGTCCAGATGATAACTCACGTCTCAATTGTCATGCCAATGCACTTTGTTGCACCATGCTCGGAGTAGGCAACTGCCTCCTCAACATTGGCAGAAGTGTGCCCTGATAAAGCATCATGAAGATTCCTTATAAAGTAATCACGGTAATCTGCTGGCAATGACATGAAAGTACCACCCATTAATATGAACTCCACCTGAAAACATATAACACATTAATCAGAAGGTGGCAAGGTGCCTATTAACAGATCCAGCCACTTAAAACAATAAAACCAAACACTAAAATATAAATGCAGAGAACAATCATACCTTATCTACACTATGACCCAGTCTCTTAAGCTGATCAATCCTGCTTCTAGCCTGGACATATGGGTTATATCTGAAGCCAAAAATAAAGCATGTAAATAAAGGCTCTAATCATCATAAGAAAATTCAACTACCAGATATCATGAAAAACATTGACCCTTTATAACTGGTGGAAACAGAAATCAGTGAGTTAATGGACCAGACAATCTGAGAAGCTATTGCTTCCAACTAGTCACCCTCACATGCATAAAACAGAAACATAAATTTCTCATCTTCAAGTATCCAACTTTAAAAATCAAAATAGTCATATAGTAATTTCTTGATTTAAAATTGAACAACAAAAAAATCAAGGCACAAAACCTTTAACATTTCACACTCCTCTGATAGCTATTACCTGAAACCTCATCTTAGCATATAAAGGCCAAGTAAGTATACGAAATGGCAAGGAAACAATTCTCTTTGGCTTTCATATCCACTGTTTTGGATAGGTTGTTGAAACTAGGCCCTCAAACCTCAAAGCTATGCATCAGACAGAGCATAAACGTTGACCATGCAAGTTCAATTTCAACGGACTCTACCATGCTAACCTCATTCTCTATTACCACAGACAAATGATTAAGCTCAAATCTCGGTTCTTGGTACAAATTGCACTAATGAGGAAAACATAATAAATGGCAAAAGTCAACGCGTCAACAAATATGGTCAGCTAAAACCCTAGAACAACCTCTACGAATAAGTAGATAAAGACACAACAAGAAGGATACTGAAGCAAAAATCTCAATTTGAATCAAGCTCTATTTATTACACTATTTCATGTCAAGTTCAAAATCAACACACAGGCATTTACTGCACAAAATAAATAAATTGAAAGCATTAAAAAGTTTACCATACAAAAACTAATAAGATATTAGCGTCCTAATACTATATTTGCACCAGTTAATGGAAAATGAGATCCAAAATAAATCAATTATCTTCTTCAACTAATTTACTATTATGACACTGAAAGTAATCATTTTAAAAAAGGGCTTTTCAAAAAATTCAAACTATAAATGATTGACAATCCTGCAGCTGAAACCCTACCTAGCACGAATCGCACGCATACTAGTAGGTTCATAACCAGTATACGACTGCGTACTGTACTCAAAATCAGAGTCCGGTCCACCAGGACAATACACACAAATATTCCCCGTCGTCGCGATATGCGGACACCGGTGCGGCTTCGACATGACGGCAACAACTGCAATTCCTGATGCTGTGCGTACAGGTTTAGCCCGGAGTTTCGGTAGCAGTGACTCGCGATCGGATTCCGGCAATGCTGCGATCATCTCGACGAGTTTTGGAGCACGTGCGAGGCCGTATTTGCGACAGGCGGCGGATTTTAGGGCGTTAAGATCAACAGTTTGGTTTTTCCTCGAAAGGTCTACCATGGAATTGACGATTTCGGCTATGGCTCGGACTCTAGCTTCTTCTTCGGTTAGTCCGTGATGTTGGTACCCGCCGCGACCCGGCCGCGGGAGTTTTTTGGTCTCGGTAATTACTGCAGTTGCCATCGGAGAGAGTGGGGAGAGGAAAGGGAAAGCTGAAAAATACGCAGGGAAAGAAGCCCTCCCTTGTGTTAAGACTTGATCCCACGTTTGGCATTGTGCTTTAAATGGGGTGTGATAAAATTTAAATTTATTTTTAAATATATATATATATATATATATAATTATTTTAATGTATTTCTAAATAAAAAATATTTTGAAAAGTAATTACAATTTTAATTAAATTTAATTATAATAATATTTAATTTAAATTTAATTGATAAATAAATTGAATTTATATATTTAAAAAAGATAGAATTTAATTTATTTTGTTTTTTATATTACTCTCACGTTATTGTATTTTATTTTTTTAAAGATCTCTTATAAATTTTTTTATGTAAATGAGTACTTTAAAAAACTTAGTTTTAACATTAATTTTTTTTCTTTGTAATTATAAATCAGAGGAGCTAGCCTATAATTTATTTTTGTATAATTTTTAAAGATTGAATTTTATTAAAAATTTAATTATTAACAATCAAAATAAATCCAAATATGAAATTTTATTAAAATATAAAAAACCTGTTTATTTTTCATTGTTTCGATTTTTCTAGTATGTATAAAATAAGAGGCGGAACCGAATGCATATATAATTTAATTCACAAGTGTAGTATTACATGGCATAATCCATATATTTCTTTGTAAATTTAATAAAGCTTTGTGCTTTGTTCAAGGGTGAGGTGCACTTATAAATGAAAAAAAAATAAAGAGGCCGGTCAAAATATTCCTTATAATCTACAACGTGTTTCCTAAGGTACGTAGATGGTATGTGTATTTTTTTGGTAACTTATTTAAAATTAAAAACCAATTGATTTTAAATTCTCATAGAAAAATAAGATTTTAAAAAATAAAAAATTTTAATCAAGGATTGCATACCATAATATATTTAAAATAATATACTTAAATTCTTAAATTTTTAAATTAACACAACTTACACAATTTAGATCTTTTATATTTAAAAAAAATCAATTTTGATATCAAATTTTTTTATATTATTTTTCAATCTAGAGATAAAGAAATGATAAAAAGAGGTTATCAAATTGTAATGATGAGAGAGAAGGTTGTTAGGACATTATGGACTATTAAAATAGAATTTTTTTAGGCTTATAGGTTTTATGAGATTAAAAAGGTTTAATAGTAGTTGTTTAAAAAAATAAATCTAAGTTGGGAAAAAAAATCTAACCTGATTTTATTTTATGTTTTCGACCCTTTTTTAGAGTTTTTAAATTGATAAATTAGTTTATATATGTTTTAAGGATATTGATTAAATATTTTAGAGCTGAATTTACTTAAAATTAAGTTTTATGAAAAAAGAAGCCTATCTGATTTTAGAGCCACCACTGGATGATTGAAATCTGAGCATATAGATTAATAGGTGATACATTGCGTGTGCATTTTTTTTTTTTTTAAATAAGGGTAGACTCTTTGCCTAGGCATATAAGCTTAGGCTTAAAGGCCAATCCATATGTTTCTTTGCTTTGGTCCTGGCAAGCTAGACTATAGGCATGAGAGCTGTCCTTTCTTTGCTATTTTTTGATTTTTTACAGTTAAATATAAATTAAAAAGAAAACTTGTTAATATCAATTTAGTTTATAGTCTAGAATGCAAGTTCAAAAAATTAAGCCATAACATCTTCTTTTTTTTAATATTATTTTTTTAATTGATATTTTTTAATTTTTATCTTATTCATCAAGTTTTAGATATCTATAAGAATATTCATTATATAACTATTATTTATTATTAAATAAAAAATAGTTATATATATATATATATATTTATATATATCTATCTTAAATTAGGTTTATGTCAAGTTTCAGTTAAGTTTGACAATATTAATATTTGACACCATTACTCATTATATAAAATAACTATCCAAAAAGATCATCCATTTAGGTTGATTCGAGTTGATATCTATAAGGTTTAGATTAAGTTACTTTTTCTAATTAAAAAACTATTTTCATTTAAAAACACCTAATAAATACCCTTTAAAACATAAAAAAAAAATCTAATTTGTCAACCTAAAAAACAAAAAAAAAACACACCAAATCAATTAGGGTAAAAATTTTCTTTCTAAACCTTGATATGTTTTTTGAGGCAATATTGAGGTATGAAACAATCATCTTCGAACTCTTTTTATTAAATAAAACCCGTTAATATCAAAATTAACCATTTTAATTGTTGAAATTAGTGACAACTCGTGATCTTCTCTCTTAAATCCAAGACTAAAAAATAAAGAGAATCTAATGATTTTTTTTTCTCTTTTCTCAAATCCAAGGATTGAAAAATAAAAAAATTAAACATTTGGTATTCTGGTCGTACCATTTTCATTTAACAATATCAAATTATATATGTTCTTTAAATTGCCTCCCTTCCCCTTGTATTTCTTTATCAAATGACCATTCTTCTACTCTTATAATCGAAGATCAAATTAATCAAAATCTAGTTGTATTTTGAAGTTGATATGTACAAGTGATTTTATCAATCCTGATATGTTTGGTCCAAATGGTGCCATGCCCACTTAAATATCACCTTAGATCCTTTATGAGGTCATAAGCTTAAAAGGGTGGTCATCTATTTAGGTGAACTTCTCAATGTTGCAAATTAGAGCTAAAAATAGGTCTGGGTGTATTGCCTAGCCTAAACATGCTAAGTTTGGGTGTGATAACTGAGTCTATAAAAAGTGAGAATAAATCCAATCACATTGCTTGAACTCAAACATACTGGACTCAAACATATTAAAGGTGAGAAATGGATTTAGATGTGCTACTTGTACCCAAATATTTTCGACTAGAGGCACACTCCCGAGCCTAAGGCTAAGCCCACTAAGATGCTAGGGTGTATATGCAACACCAAGGATGTAAGGTATGTTACACCCATGCTTGGTGTATGGCCAGCAAGGCTTGTGTCCTGCATGGGAACAAGCTTCTTGCTCAAGCTCATGTCCTTTAAGGAGCTGAGCTTAAGCTACCACGCTTGAGGTTAAGTGGTGTTCCTGCTAGGCTTATTTCTGAGGGGATTTTTTTGGTCTATCATACGGTTTTTTTTTGTCTATTTCATTTGGATCCATTACTTGTCTTTTTTATTTAACAATGTCAAATTTCACAAGTTTTTTAAATTGCTTCCCTTCCCCCTTCCCTTATATGATTATGTGTTTGTTTTTTATGCATGTTATGCATTTTTTAAACATTTTTTTAGTATTTTTGGATTATTTTGATGTATTAATATAAAAATAATTTTTAAAAAATATTATTTTATAAATTTTCAAATAAAAAACACTTTAAAAAATAACAACTATGATAATATCAAATACTACCTTTGTTAAATAACCAAGCTTTATCTCTTGTGACAAAGGTGGGATCTGTCAAAATTTGATTATCATTTACAGTCGATAAGGACATGTTGCTTCATCAACCTTGATTTGTCTATTTAGATCTTTTGTCTACTTGAATGTTGACAGATCAATATTTCTCTCTTTTAACACTAAACACATAACGATCATGGCCCAAAACTTTTTATTCCATTTCTAAACACTTTTTAAGGGCTCAGGTAGAACATTTGAGCCCGGGTAAAGGGTTAGGCTTGAGGCCGGGTATTGAGCACCTCCCATAATTTTTTATAGGCTTTGACACACCAACTAACCCAACTTCTAAATGATGTATCTTGATTTACTTTTTAGTATAAAAATATGTGGTGAGTCCTTTTGTTTTTTTCATTACTGTTCGTGTAAAAAATATTTTATCTTTTATAAATATTATTATGGTAAAATTACTCTTCAGGCTCTCCATCTAAAAAAAATGATCCAAGAGTTATAAATATCCAAGCTACCAAACAAATGACAAATTTTTCTTATATTAAAAAGATATAAATTCACCGAACCAATCTAAATATTAAAATTTAAAGTTTTTTAAGTGTATTTATCTTTTATTTTTTCTATAAAACTGCTAAATTTATTATTAGTGTATCCTTAAATATCCTAATTTTTTTTTCCATGTATCCTAGCCATTCATTAAAAAAAATGCCACTTGCAAAAAAATTTAACCGATTTACGATTCAACCACTAAAAAAACCTGCACACCTCATCAAATGTCATCTTGCATCCCTTCCCTTAAGAAGTCATAAACTGAGGGCGATAATCTATCCATGTTGGGCTCCGCAATGCTGCACCTGCACTAGATGATTGTGTGGGAAGAACTTCTTGCACCACCCTTGACTTTGTAAAGGGCAACCTCTTGTTTTGATCCAAAATACAGCTCAATGTCGCCCTGCTATTCTGCTTCCTCATCTTTTATTTTCACTTTCTTTCTGCCCGTTGAAGCCTTCACTGTTCAGGTTTTCCTTCACTTTCAGCTTCCTTTCCAATTCTTTTAGAGGCTTTGAAGATGGAACCTTTCCCGAAGGGCATGCTAGGCCCACCTTCTAGCTCCTCTTTGGCAAGCGATTTCAACTATCTAGCACTCTGCTCCCTATTCACCATTCTGAAGCCGAGGAGTCTATAGATTCGTTTGCGTCTCTTGTTTCACCAATTGCCAGCATCTTTCAGGTGCAGCGTTTTGAGTCATCCTTCTCCTGAATTCTCTTAAAACATGCCGTTTCTTTTTACCTTAAAGTCATGTCTTCTTTTTTCCTCTGTTTCGCTTCTTCTCTGCACATCTACATAGAAAAAAACCAGACAGAACCTTGGAGCCCCTTCCCTCTCCCTCATTATCCAAAGAACAAACCCTATCCTCTTTTGCCATCCTTCTCCTTTACTTCAAGGAAGATGAAGTCCACAAGCCGAAGTTGCTTGAGTTCAAGTTTCTGCGTTGCCACTTCAATTCAAGTCATCATCAGCTGGCCTTTGGCTAGCTGGGGCGGAATTTACTAATTCTCAACTGATCATAAACCTATAAGTTGTTTTTCAATTTGATCCCTTCATGTTTTCTGCATTAATTTCCCAAAGGGTCTTTTTTTCAATTGTGGTTGACATTTACCGAATAATGTTCATAATTTATGGAAATGTTTTTGACACAACACTGAAAAGAATGAGTATACATTTGTTAGGGACTAAATTGAGGTTTCCCAAACAAAAAGGTCACAGGAGCAGGAACTCTGATAACTGACTAGATGGTGACACTCAACCTGGGACACCCAGTGATCTCTCCCTCCTTAAAACGACAAAGCCTGTCGCCGCCAGAACCAAACTCATTGTCGTTTATGACCTCGGCCATGGCCATAGCGACTGCAGCCTCCTCTCTCCTCCACTCAAAACCACCACCACCACCACCAACTCTCCTTTCTCATTCCCCACAATCAGCACAACAACTTCACCTTCCCAAAACAACATCCTCCAAACGGACCCCATTAGTACTTACCACGAGTCATTCAACCTTGGAAAAGACCATTCCCACGACAAGTCGTTCCACCAATTGCCCAGACCTATCTTTCCTTTCTTCTTTGACAACATCTGCTATTGATAATCTAGCCGTGGTGAGTCCTTCACTTGCATATGCGAACACCCTTTGCTTCAAATCTGGATTTAACGTGCAAATCAACGTGAAAGAGAACGAGCCTGAGGAGAGTATACTGTTTCGGTTCAAGAAAGCTGTTATAAGGGCACGTGTTTTGCAGGAGTGTAGGAGGAGGAGGTTCTTTGAGAGCACACAAGATAAGAAGAAGAGAAAAACTAGAGATGCTGCTAGAAGAAACAGTCAGAGGTCAGAATTTGTACTTTCTTTTCTTTGTTTCTTTCTTTCGTTCTGTTTTGGTTTTGGTTTTTATTTATTCTGTTGCTACTTTTGGATTGATTGTGCAATTTGGTTGAGTTTTGTGGGCTTTGATTTATGTTGTATACATGTGATTTGAAAGCGCTTCTTTTTTCTTTTTTTTTTTTTTTGGGGGGGGGATGTTTGGTTCTTCTCTTTATTAGGCTTTCATTCAAGGATTGGTCTTTCTACACCAATTGAATTTTTTTAGCATATAAATTTTGTTTTCCCGCTTGATTTTTTCATTTTTTTACTATATGGTATTCTTAACATTTGTAAAGTCTAATGCCTGTCTTGTGCATTATTATAAACTGAAAATTTGATTTTGCTTGGCTTGTGTTAACGTTGCTTTTGTTTTTGCGTTATGATCATATGCTTAGTGACACTTATGTCAAGAGGTGGAAGCTTGAAACTTCGGAATCACTTAGAATCTAGCTTCTGGATTCTAGTCTTGTTTCGAGTTGGACTAGTAAAATTATTCATGGACCCTTCACTGTGTGAAATCAAACAGTTAACTTCATATGAAAAGTTTTTGTTCACTTGGTATTGATCATACTGAACTAGACAGGGCTGCATTAAATGTTGGAAGTGCAGGAAAGAAAAGGAATTTTCTGTTCTAGCCGTAGTAATGAAAACCTCTGTCAGATAGTTGTGTAGTTGCACCCAGTTGAATTCAGGTTTTAGTTTATCTTGCCCCAGCCATTTGAATGGCTCCATATCTATAATCTTTTCTTTGCCATCCTTTCAACATCAAAATTGAGCATGCAATTAGAGTATCCGTCTTCCTTCCCTTTCTTAGTTTTGCAATCATACTTTTGGTGCACTCCTAGTCTTTTAAAGCCCTGGAGGCAGCGGCATGAAGTTTTAGGTGATGCTGCTTGGATTGACTACAATGTTGCTTTCTGATTTTGTACTACTGTTTTAAACCTTCCACGTCTGTGTATTATAATTCATTTTTGGCTGAGTAAAACTCATCATAATGTTGAGGAGAATTGTTTGAGAAATTATACTTGCTGGATCCCTCTAGTTAAAAGTCTAAAGGTTATCTTAGACTTAATTTGTTTCTCGCAATGTCAGATGCCCACGGCCAAGAAAACCAGTTAAACAGGAAGCACCCAAGAAGAAAAAGGATGACGATGACAACTGGGAACTTCCAGAAGGAGAGATTCCCTATCGCTGACTGAGGCAACGAGGTCCATAAGAGGAAGCCAGATAGCAGCTGAAATGAGAAGGAAAGAACAAAAGATGAATACTGTTTTCAAGAATCTCCCAACCGATGAATCCATAGCTCAAGTGACTGACAGCCTCCCTCTTGCCTAAATGAAATGGAATGAATCAAATCAGTAAGCTTTTTAATTGATTCAGGATGAAGCGAAGCCAGATTCAACCAGGGTAGGGGCAAGCTGAGAATCAGCTTCAATCCCGACTTAAAGTTCCAAGCGATGCTTTTGACAACCAGATTGTGAATATAAAAAATGTTAAAACTAGGTTAGCTGAACAGGAAACGTGAATAGAGTTGTTGGATTTATAACCACAATTTGGAGACGACACTTTTTTGTTACAGTAAAGTTTTAGAATTGGTAGTTATTGGTTTTGCACTGTGGAGTATGGAGATGTAGCCATCAATGTATTTACAGGTCCAAACAATTTAATGCCTATTTATGCTACCATCAATGTGCGTATTGTTGTTTATGAGTGTTGTGCTGCTGCACGCTGAATCCCGAGCTGCCATGATATAGTTTCAGTGTGCTAAATCGCTATTTACCACAACAGACTGAGACTATCTTACCCCAGTCCAGCCTAAGAACTGTAGAGCGAGAAATTTACCTGAATTATGGACTTCAACTATACTCATTCAGGCTGCCTAAGCACTGTACATCGATAAATTTACCTGTGACCAATCATAGATGGCCTTGCGCTGAAATTTCAAAAGCTGAACAGTCTTCGACATGCACCCACCATACCCAGTGGAAAATTCTTAACTCACATGTCCAAAGGGACTCGTTATAGTTACGTAGGTGTGAAATTTTAAACTTCTTAAGGAGTAAAACTATGAATCAAATCAATAACCTAAGCTAAAGCTATGTATAAATTAAACGAGAGAAAAATCTTGTAGTCTTAAAGGACCAATGACAACGTAAACCTATTTTCCCCAACAGTTCTCTCGGGCAACGTCAGAAAAAAAGAGTTTGTGCGTTGAAGCGCGTAAACAACGTGGGTGCCTCTGATCAATTACCTAACAAAAGAAAATACAGTTATAACGTACAGAATGTCTTCTCATTTCCGTTTTCTATCATCCCCTCTCTTTCTTTGCCTTACAAATCGCTCTTTCTTGTCCCTTTTCTTTTTCAGCTCTATAAAAGTTGATGCATCACAACGAAGTCCCCCCCCCCTCTCACCCTAAAAACTCTTTTGGGACTTTCATGGCTTCTGTAAGTTTTTTCTTCCCTTTTACTCTTTTCTTTTCATCTTTCTTTATAGTCTTGCCTGCTTTGTTTTGTCTCTGTTAAGATTTCTGTCTCCTTAATCCTTAATTTACGTTTGTTCTTTGATTCTAAATATTGTTGTTTATTTTTTTTTTCATTTCAAGAATGGATATGTTCATATTATGTTGTGTATGTTCTTGTTTAAGCAGCTAAATATTGGGTTTTCTGTAATTTCAGGAACAGGTCAATGCATATTATATTATATTATGTTGTGTATGTTCTTGTTTAAGCAGCTTTAATATGGGAGAACTAGATGACCAAGATAGTCTTTATGAATGTTTTGAGGAGGATAGGGTTTTATTTCGTAACCTGTATATCATTTAGATATCTTAAATTGAATGGCTTTGTAATTGATAATTTTTTGTATTGTTTTTCCAAATTTCGTGGGATGTTCCTGGTCCATCATGTGTCTGATGTATGTTTTTTTATGTGTTCGAGCAAAGTTTTGGTTGAGCTGGGGAAGTTTCGTTGGCTTTGCTTTAGGCCCTGGTATATGGCATTATGAACCATGTGATTTGTCAAAGTTTCTTGGTGATTGGTTGTTTTCTGAAAGTAGGCATGGATGGAAGAATGGATGGTTTTAGGGTTTGATTACTAATTGCATTGTGTCTTGTTTAATTCTCTGCACTCTGCTTTTCATTAGTTATTTCATCCCATGCCAATCGGAAATCAATAGATAACAAATGTACCTGTCTATGGCTTTTTTTATGCTCGGTTTTCTACGGGTTGCTGTCTTTCGCCATGTATCAAAATCTTTGATCCATTAGTAGCTTCTCTAGACTGAACTGATTTTTTTCTTCCTAATGTAGCTTCTTGGTAATGATTCCGCGTCCAAAACGAGTTGAATGTGTCTTGAAAAGCCTTTAACATTGAAGCAGGAAATGTCCTGAGAGAAGGCTGGTTAATCTATTAGAATTGATGATTTTTCTCTTTCAGCAAGGTCGGCCTTTGCCCAAGTTTGGTGAGTGGGATGTGAACAACCCTGCCTCTGCTGAAGGATTCACAGTCATATTCAACAAGGCTAGAGACGAGAAAAAGACCAAAAATAGTCCTGCAAAAGTTGTTTCGCCACGGAGAACTGAACCTTTGTTCAACAAAAATGCCACAAATGAGAACTGTGAGCATCCTCCGAAGGTGCATGTTTTAAATGAGCCATTTTCAAGTCCTCTTTCCCTTTCATTGGTTTTTATATTTGCGAATTCAAGGTTTCTTATAGCTCAATTATATTCTCATGCAGAGGAGGTGGCTTTGCTGTGTTGAACTCACAATGCACTAAGAGCCTTGATTAATGACTGGTGAAACTAACAATGTCCGGGGTGGGGATTCTCTTACTAGTTAATGCCTAAGCCTTCTGATGGAGGACTGAATGGTTTATGACCATACTTATTTTGTTTTTTCCCTTTTCACTCGTTTATTGCCATGGATTCTTACTTTTCATTTTATGTTTCTTATGCTTCTCATATAATGGCACAAGAGTGCCAGAAAAAAAGTTGACTCTTTGTTTTTACATGAGATGTTGCAGCGTTCCACTTATTGGCTCTGAGAAACAACATGATACTAATCAATAACACCTTTTACATTTATTATTATTGTTGTTGTCAAAAAGTTTTGCTTTTCCTCCTTGCATGGAGAAATTATCATTTGATGCCATGGAAATTAGCCTGATTCTTACAGATAAACAAAATATTCAGGGTTTTAAGATTCTCGGCTTGGGGTTTTCCAATGAGTGTTGACCTTAACCCTATAGTTGTGTTGAGGATCAAAATGGCATCCTTTGCCCATTCTTGCATTGATTCTTAAACTAAACACAATGTCCACTCTCTTCCATTTATTACTAATGGAAACATGCCTAGTTGTTCCTAGAACTCAAGAGCTCCTCATTCTGTTTATAAAACAATATATAATGAAAACAAAAAAATTGTCACTCTATTCCAAATCTGTGGCTTAACTTTTGTTCTGCTAATCCGGCTTTTGTAGTTTTTAAGGTCGGTAAAATGGGAGATCGTGACTCCAACGAATTGATGACTGCTTATAGTTTAAAACTGCTTTCATCAATGACCCCATATCCAGCCATACAGCTCCACTGGCTTCACTCCTATGCAGCTATATAGCTCTACAACCAAACAGCAGCTGGTTGCTTTCATGACTTGAGTTTCAAAACTAGCCATCCCCTTCGGCGGATAACAATCTCACTCGCTCACGCAGAGACAACATGCGCATTTGGCAAGTTACTGGTTAAAACCAGCATAGAAGCTCCAAATCTCATGGATTACTACCTTTCCTTTCTGAAAAATCCCATGAATCCTATATGGCTAGTTTTGAATTATAAATTACTGATCACTGCCTGACCCTAACTTTTTTTTTTCCTCTCTATCTGTTGGCTCTCCTTTTGTTCCCGTGGAGTTCCCAACAAACATAGATTGGAAGGATTAATTATGATTTTCTCGAGCATAGTGGCATTCTCAAGCATGCACCCTGTTAGATGAGGTTATAATTCATGTTATTCTCTAAACGCTTAGAATTTCCTCTCAAAGCATCCTTGTACATAGCGTGTAAGAACATTCCACGAAGCACATAATTTACTGATGAAATAATAGAAAAAATTCAAAGGATTTTCTCGACTTTCCACGATTGACAATGAACTAGGCCATTCAGGATGGGCTATAGCCAACAAAACTGTTTAGGGGATCCTTCAATACTTAAATCAGTTTTGGGAAGGAGCTTAACGATGTTGAAACTAGAAATTGTACTTGTTTGTGTATAGCAGAGATTTGGGTGGTCTTGCCTGTATCGTTGGGCATTAGAAGTTTAATTGTATAGTTGTGTATAGCATAGAGCAGGGTGACAACGCTATCATAGCTCATTTCTTTACTGGTTTTACTTATGAAACAAGTAAATGATCCAGTAAGAACATCTCATTCCTTAGTGAGCATAGGAAACAACGTTTCATTGGCCATAATATTGACTAATACTAGAGATAGCCTATAAATATTTTAGGAATGGTTGGAAATTTTGTATCCCAGTGTATTGTTTTGTATGCCAAAATAGTAAAGGTAAGGAAAATTGACTACCTCCACGATGAATTATCATAAACTAGGAGAACTAACAACCAATCTTCCACTGTTTATTATATATGTAATGGAAGCATGTATGCGCACAACATCGAACACTAGAAATATCCCTCCTGTGATAGACTTCCACCCTCAAATACAGCGGAAGAACCAGGAATTTCAAGTATTTGGTGCATTTTGACAAGCTTCTCTCATATTCTGTCCCAGGACACCATTCTGGTGGGACAATATCAGAGTTGCTGCAACTACTGTCACTCCTGCTAGCAGGGGTAGAGTTAGAATTTTTTTTTTATTCTGGACAACAATATATATATATATATATATATATATTATTTTTTAAGATCAATCATTAACTTATATATATAAATTTATCAAGTTAACAATAAATTTTTTATTTAAATACATAACATAAAATATAAATAAAATAAAATTTAAAGTACATAAAATTAAAAATAAAAATAAAATACAATATCAAAGTTGTATTTTTCGTTATTTATTAGAATAGAATTCATTTATAATCGAATCCGAATCAATATTTCAATAAGTGCTTGTTTAATATAAATTATCGTAGAATCTGTTAAGTATTACTTTTTTATTTTATTATGAAACACAGTTTTAACATGTTTTATAACTAAAAATACATGGTCTGTAGTGACAGTGCAGACAAAATCAAAACTAGATGAATCAACTTGTTAATCAAATGATAGTATTGTGACTTATTTGTTTAAGATAATCCTTAACATAATTCATAAATGATAAATATATTCTGAAAACTCTTATAATGAATCACATCAATCTAATAATGCTATAGCTGAGATCTCAAATAATACATCTCTTATTCATTAAAATTTTCAAGATAAAATCTCTCAACAAGCTTGAAAATAGCAACTTTAAATAATTTAAAGTTGTCATTAAATTCTAAAGCAGAGGTAAATACAATTCATATTTTTTTTATTTGAATTATTTTATAAAATTGAAATTTGTTTTCAATTTTATACCCTTTTAATTTTTTAATTTATTAAATTTGATTCTTATTCTTTTGATTACTATTTATTTTATTTAATTTTTTTTTTACAATTTTATCCTTCATTTTTTATTGTTATGTTTTTAATCCTTGGCAAGTTTTTAAAATTAATATATATATTTTTTATTTTATACTTTAATATTGATTTAGGCTTCTTGATTAAGTCTAAATTTAGGATTTAATGAGTTGAGAATTTGAAACATTAACCTAGATTTAGAAAAATTTTCTGAGTTTATTTTTTAATTTTATCTTTCAACATTTAATTTAAGTTTTTTTTTTAAAGAATGGTACACTTATTATTTTTTTTTTTTAAGTTTACCATGCAAGATAATTGAATTTTTTAAAAAAAGTAAATATAAAAATAATTTAGTGGTCAACAAAAAAATATGATAGAACTCCATTTTCTTTTTGGTCTGTTAAAACCAAACTTAATGAATATTTTATTTACTAGCTTTTGTTCTTGAAAGCATGCTTCTTTAGTAACACTACTTCTTCCGGTGAGTGACAGCTTTTCTTTTCAAACTTTCACCATCTTTGAAAACAGGAGAACGGAATAGACAAAGAGGGTAGAGGGTAATGTCGGAGCCTACGTGTAACTGTGGATTTCTATGTTTTTTTTTTCCACCTGGGCTACAGCCCACCGCAGCCCTTTAAATACCTCCGCCCTTGCCTGCTGGTGTGCTTTGTGCTTGGTGACATTTTGATCCTGGTTTTAGTTTTGAACCACTCTGGTCTTTTTTTAGGCTATCCAAGTAAGGCTAAGCCTGATTCTACGCCTTTCTGCTAGCATTCTTTTGTCTGGTAGCATGTTTTTCTGCTTCTACAGTAACTTTCAGTAGCCTTTGATTTGTATATTGGACTTAAGAAGTAGGACCTTTTACCAGCGAAAGAAATTTATGCAGATGAGGAGCTGTCTTAATCAACAATGTGAATTTAAGAAGGCTAATATCGTCCCTTTCATAAACATCAAGCACCAAGCGCTTGAGCATTATTGTTAGTTTAGGAACTCCATGGAATGTCACTTTTTTCCTGAAAGAAAAGCCGGATGTCAACCAAGGCTCAATAGATACAAAAGTGTGAGAAAGAATGTAAAAGATAAATATTGTTTAGGCATACATCATAAAAAGAGGCACGCAATTTGAGAATCTCCGAGGAAAATTGTTGGTTTTGTGATGACTGCAAATTTGCAGCAAAGAAATTCTAAGCTTGGTGTTTTTTTCTCATTGCAGGAAAACTAATATTACATGACTTTTTAGACACAAAAGTCTTGATTGCTAGAGCTTTATATCAATAAAGTCTTCACCTAATACCCGCAATGCTTGCAACATATCCCTTAACTTTAGGAACCTCTACTGACATTTCTGCAGATTTGCTTCAGCAATGATTTTACAGAATATCAGTAGATTTATACAGTAACATACACTAGACACAAAGTAGACGTAAAGCGGACATACACTATAGTGCATGTAGAAAAAGTAACAACATTCTAACTCCCCTCCTTGAGACTTTTGCTTGATACTCCCAGCTTGTTCCTGAGAAATTCAAATCTGATTTTAGGAAGAGCTTTTGTGAATATATCTGCTAGTTGGTTTTCTGCTTCACATTAGCTCAAGGTAAAAGGAGAATATAGAAAGAGATAGTAGTGAATTAATTCTCTTTTATTGAGTAGTAATAAAGAAACGTGAAAAATACATTTAAATTAGGCATAGTTGTTTTTATATACAATCGACAGTTAAGGATTTGTGTTTAACTAAACTAGGAATAGTTTATTTTCCATAAAAAAATAGGATCCTTTCCATATTTGAGATATTTGATTAAGCATGGCTGTAATTGTTTCTTCTGCTGACCTTCCATCTTGGTTCTACGACATTACCGTTGGAGCAAGGTTATGGTAAGTGTCTTTATGAAAAAGATTTGCAGATTGCATGGTGTAATTTCTTCTTCTGGTGAGCTTTCACTCGTTGAAGCAAGGTTATGGTAAGTGTCTTTTTGAGGTGGATCGGCCTTGTTATTCCTAAAATCCTGGTTAATGTTGCTGTTGTGAAGCTGTGTGATGACAGCAACATGGCTGTTGTCCTTAACTTGTGGATGGTTGTTATTAGGCTCCCACAAACTTTGTCGGAGCTGGAGGCAAAGTTTGGATTGAAACCTAAGCATAGACGGCTTAGTGAAGAAGTCAGCAACTTGATCAGTAGACGATACATGTTGAGTGATAAGATGTCCAAGAGCAACCCGTTCACTTTAAAGTGATGGTCTAATTCAATATGCTTACTGCGAGCATGGAACACCGGATTAACAGTCAGATGAAGAGCACTATGATTGTCACAATAGAGAACCCAAAGAGATGCTACTGGGATGTGAAGGTCTTTAAGGATAAAGCTTAGCCAAGGAAGTTCTGCTACAGTATTTTCCATAGCATGATACTCACTTTAGTGTTGGAGCGTGAGATTGTGGGTTGCTTCTTTGCACACTAGGAATTAAGATTCTGACTAAGAAAGATGCAATACCCAGTTGCTGACTGTCGGGTAGTAGAACATCCGGCTCAATCAACATCTGAAAAGGCACATAAATTCAAAGTAGTAGTAGAGGTAAAATATAGACCAATATCAATGGTGCCTTTGACATCTCGTAGAATGTCGGCCCATTTTCAAATGTGCAACAGAGCATGTTTAGTCCTTGCTTCAAGAGGTGTACTCTTGGGCTTACAGTCAATCATGACAGCTTGTTCAATGATGGCAAGGGCATAGTATGATTGAGACAATTAAAGACCACTGCTAGTTTGAGAAATCACATTTCCAAGAAAGCGATGAACAGGCCCAAGATCTTACATTGAAAGTTCACGGCTTAATAAATGAATAAAGCTTGTGAATAGAGAAGTCGTGGGTCCTGTGAGAAGGATGTCATCTACATAGAGAAGAAGGATTAGTGTGCCATAATCAAATTAAAAAAATAAATTAAGAGGGATCTGTTAGACTACAGTAAAAGCCATATTTCAGAAGAAAAGTGCTAAACCGATCAAACCAAGAACGAGGCGTCTATTTCAGTCCATAAAGAGCATGGTTAATTTTGCAGACAAGGTGTGGCAATCGGGGATCTATCATGCCTGGTGGTTGCTTCATATAAATGTCCTCTGAAATCACACCATGTAAGAATGCATTTTTTACGTCAAGTTGACGAATAGCCCACCGCTTAACAAGAGCTATGGTAATAATCATGTGAATGGTGCCTGGTTTAACAATTGGAGAAAAGATTCCAGTGTAATCTACTCCATCAATTTGATGGAATCCTTTCCCAACAACCTGAGCCTTCAGTCGATCTAGAGAGCCATCATATTTGAGTTTAGTTTTAAAAACTCATTTGGAACTAATAACATTCATGGGAGGATTGCAAGGGACAAGTGACCAGATTTTACTTTGATGTAAGGCTGCAAGTTCTTACTCCATAGCGGCCTTTTATCCTGAATGAGCAAAGGCAGAGCGAACAGTACAGGGTTCACGAGGAACATTAGTAGAATTAGTAGATATTAATGCATACTTGGGGTTGAGCTTGATAATTCCATGTTGAGATCGTGTGTCATCATGGAACGGGAGTATGTGCAAAGACAGGGGGTAGTGTCTGATGAATTTTAGAGACAGTTTTAACTACTACACTTGGTTGAGGTAGGGTGTAGTTTTCTAGAGTAGAATGTGGAACAAATTGAACAGGCTCAATCACAGATGATGAGCATGGTTGTTGTGCCGCAGTGGCTTCATTTGGTATTCATGGAGCTGTCTCAATTTCAAAAGATAAGAGTGGCCGCTGTGCAGTATTTGCATCTGAATCTCTGATGAGGGAGGGGTAGTCTCCATGGTATGTGTAGAAGCAGCATCACGAAGAGGCAGTGGTGGTGCTATGAGGGGAACATCAAAAAAGCAGGAAGACCCATGTTGTAATATGGTTGTAGGTAGACACACGGATAAAGGTTTTAGCATATTACAACATGAGTCCACGGGTTTCTTTAGAGAGTGTTCCAACGATCCAGCCATGAATAAGACGACCAGACTTTTGCCAGGCAGCAAAAGCTTCTGTTAGCACAAGATCTAAGAGTTTTGTATTTGAAATATTGATGGTATTTGGTGTTGGTTTAATATATTGTGTAGAGGGTAGTTTCTTCTTTGTTAAGATGACCTAACAAATCTTGGCTTTCTACAAGGGCCAAGGCTTGTTCACATCATAGAGGGTAGTTGGTTGGACTGAGTTTTAGTGTATCAAAGTTTCCGACATTCAAAGAAAGTGTATTCATATTGACAGTGGAAGGTTTGTGCTGCTGCTCACTCTGGCTCTAAAACCAAAAGGAGACTATAGAAAGAGAGAGTAATGAATCAATTCTCTTTTATTGAGTAGTAAGCTAGGAATAGTTTATTCTCCATAAACAATAAGATCTTTTCCATCTTTGAGAGATTTGATAAAGCATCCAATATTTGCAGATTGAATGCTGTAACTTCTTCTTTTGCTGAGCTTCCATCTTGGTTGCAAGACATAACCGTTGGAGCAAGGTTATGGTAAGTGTCTTTATGAAAAAGATTTTCAGATTGCATGGCTGTAATTTCTTCTTCTGCTGAGCTTTCATTCGTTGGAGCAAGCTTATGGTTGGTAAGTGTCTTTTTGAGGTGGATCAGCCTTGTTATTCCTAAGATCCTGGTTAATGTTGCTATTGTGAAGTTGTGTGATGATAGCAGCATGACTGGTTTCCTTAACTTGTGGATGGTTGCTTCGGGAGAGAAAGATTGGTCTTTGTAAGATGTAGAAGATTAATGGAAATGTCTACAAGCTTCATCTTCCTATTCATCTGAAGACCTGTGACTTCTTCTGTGTGTAGCATTAGACCTTACATTTTATGAATTACCTAAAATTCATAACCTAAAATCAAAGAAGGGTTCTTTTTCAGCATAACATAAAACTTTTGTTTGATAGCATGAAGCTTTCTAGTTGAAATCCATCAATTTTTTTTTAATATTAATATATCTAAATTATCAAAAATCATATAAAAATATTAATTTAATATTTTTTTCAATTATAAAACATTTTTAACTTCTTTTTTTCTTCTTTTTTTTTCAAATGTTCTATGGTACCAAATACACTGTAATACAGAAAACCAATTGTACTATTAGACATACATTTATGGCAATTAGACAAAATTTTGGTATACAGTGTTCCCCCGCTTAAATAAACAAAAGATTTATAATTTTTCCTTGATAAAACAATATTTAGTTTACATAACTTCTTTTTCTTTTTCGATAATTTTGAGCACTTCTCTAGGCGATTTTTCAAATAGCGTTTGATTATCAGAAGCAACTGTAAATTAAACTCAATCAGATAAGAAGCAAAAGAAAAGGCCTACAAGACAACCCAGGCGGGCAGGAACCCTTGGGCCAGGAATAATCCAACGATTGCAATAAATAAAACTGGAACAGGCGATGAAAAGAGGTAATTTGCATATCCTGATTTCACTTTCGCTCGTGGCGACGCAAAACAAGATAAATATATAATGCCACCGTTTGAAAAGCTTGTGGCAGCTCAAAAGAGGAAGGCAACAAAAAAATAAGTTCAATAGAACATCCATGTTTCGATGAGAAAATTTTAGGTCTTCGGTTTTGTTGATCCTAGAACACTAGAAAGCTTGATGCAAAACTTTTACACAGGCTAATCAACCGCTGTATCACTTACATTTCCGCTTTCAGCCATTCTAGCCGCTTCCTGGGTCACAGAGTTGCCAAAAGCAGTGTTCTGATCATCAGTAGATCCTATTGAAGAAGCTGGTTGTATTGAATGGTCAAATTTACAGGAAGGCCCAAACTTGCAAATACCATAGCGGCTGTAGTGAGAGCAGATATTTTGATCCTGGATTTGAAAGACAGCCATTAGAGAGGTGCAAATATTTAAAATCTCATCAGTTCTAATAGCAAGACTTGGGTCATTTCAATGGGATGTGCTGTTGTAAGAACGTAGTTTATTGGACTGGTTCAGAAGCATATATAATGTTTTATTCTTGGAGGTTTATTTAGAAAAGATTTGACGTGCTTTGATTTATTTTCATCCATCTTCTACTTGAATAAAATCCAGATCGAGTCAATGACAACTAAACCTCAAAAGATACTTCACCTATTGAAAAATTTCCACATATAATATCTATAATAAATGTAAAGAGCAGAAAAACATTAGCAAGAGAAGACAAGAAATGGGAAGACAAAAAAATTACTCCATTGATTTCCCGAGTTTATAAATCCTTCATAAGATTTGATCTGGAAATAAGAATGAACTTACAGGTCTCAGTGGCAGGCCCTTGTCACTTAGAGTTAGTGGGGGTGACTTTGAGATCCGATTCTTTGGATGATGATATTTGCAGTTGGATTTGAACTTACAGTCCCCAAATTTCATGTAAAAACTGCACTGCGGTTGACCAGGTCGTTCTGGGAATTCATCAACTACTATTTGCTGTTGCTGAGGTGCATAGACATTGCTTTCCGTTGCAATGTTGATTAAGGCATATGACAGAGGTGGATGCAGACTTCTTTCTGGAGGGTATAGAGGAGCCTAGGCAAGTCAGAAAAGGGTATCAAATCTTATCTTTGATAAGCCATAAAAGCATACAATTAAACACAAAAAACTTTAATAATCAGCTGTTTTAAGCAAATGTTTAGTCAACTAAATAAGCACACCTCCACCCTTAAAAATCTGAAACAGAAGCCCTGTCGAGTCACATGAAGAAAAGCAAGAATGCTAATCATCAATTGAACTGTCAACTTTACTAAAATGAATGAAATATTAGTCATTGAGTGATCTGACATATGTGAGGCAAGGAATATGCAAAACACATTCCAACTTCTTTCAATGCGGGAGATAATTATATCTTCAGCGGTAACTCTTCCATTATTCTCCATGCTCTACCCTACACGCAGTTGGACACCAGAAAATAGTGTACGTGACTGAATACAACAAATGGGCTCCCCAGGCTGAGTCAGACTGTTTTAAGGACAAGTGCGAGCAAAAAGTAATTTATACTCTTCAGCATCAGTCATGGTGAATGCAATAAATTGCAGAGTGCTCGCATATATAATGTAATTGTCAGAGATCACTGTGATTTCCAAATCAAAGAAGTCATGGCAGAGTACATCATAATAAAAGCTGGATTTGGTCGTATAGAAAATACTTTGATAGTTAAAGCAGAACAGACCTTCCACATAATTCTACATTTTGGGATATCCTGTACAGTTACATCATCATTTACTTACATTCACCACTAGATGTCAGCCTCTTGCAGGCCTAATGGTCAATTACAGGGAATAAATCAGAGAAAAACATGAATTTGGACAACCATCTAAAAGTAAGAACACTTGGAAAACCATCTAGTAGAATATTCTAAAAGCTAACAAAAGAATAATAAATCAAAAGGCAACACGAGACAGAAAAGAGGACCATTCATAGTGTCAGACTGCACCCACCAAGGAAACAGTGAACTCACAAAGTGTCCTATATTGCTAGGTTAAAATTGATAAAAACTTAAAACAGCAAAGCATCAATGTAAATACCTGATATCCATTCCAATCTGGACTTTGAGGAGGAACTCCTTGATTTGGTGAAAACATAATTGGGACAAAGGATGTAGGATCATTTAATGCCCTCGGTGAAGACCAAGAACCTACACTTGATGATGATGGAACTGGTAGAGAAGCAGATCCACCATTAAGAAATGTTGAAGGATGGTCACTTCCTCCCACAGCTGTCGGATCTGGATGATTATACTTGCAGTTAGCTCCAAACTTGCAAGAGCCATTACGCATGAAATCCTCACGCTCTTTCTCTCCCTGTGATTGATAGTGTCTGTGTTAGAATTTTTCCAGCAAAGCCACTTAAATATAACAAACCTCAGTACGGTTGGCAAACATATATCAAAAGTTTTAAAGCATGCATAGAAGAGATACCAGTCGGATTGGAAGACCCACAAAGTTGAGCTCTAAAGCTGGTGACATTGGAATTTTCACTGGGGGCACTGAATTTTTTGCTCTCGAGTGGTTGAACCTACAAGCTATTCCATACTTACAGCCTCCTGTCTTCAAGTAGTACTGCAGCATGCTCAAGAAATGATTATAATACAGAAAAAAAAAGTCATTCTTCGGCCAAACATATTACATATAACTCAAACAAAAAAAATGCCAACATAACTAAAAACTAACCCTTACATAAGGAGAAAATAAAGTAGGCGTGAACACAACTAAGCAACTATTAAATGAGTCCTTCACTTTGACCAGACTTAACAGAAAACTATTTTGTAATGAGTACAAGCATACAACATTTAGATATTTTCTATCACTAAAATCATTGGAAAGAGGAGAACATAGATGATCAAGTAAAAAAAATTAGATATATGACCCTGCAAGAATAGAATAATAGGGAAATTTCAGTTAAAAAGCATGCAAATTTCACTAGTTAAATCCTCAAAACCTTACAGCCATAGACCATAAAGAAGCAAGAAACGTGATCCTATCCCTAATGTCTACAAATTAAGCCAACATCAGATAAGGAAATTATAATAAGACTACACAATACCAAGATTGCGATTTCAACATAGCCTTCAATTCCATTTATAGGGAAAAAAACCCCTTAGTGATATTTGCTTTTCCAGCTTGAGAAGGCAGGCTTCATTCCATCTCCTATGGCCTAGTCTCATGTGGGAGTAGGAGTCTTTCTACTGGCCGTTGAGAGTTCAGCCATCAGAATCAGCTGAAAGGCAAGGGAGTGGACTATAGGAAGAGGAGCACCACTTGACCGATGAAATGCCCCTCAGGTGGTCTTCTCTTATCTTCCTAAACAACATTCAGGATTGGAAGCCGGCTATGTCATGAGTGTAGTGAAATGCTTTGAGTGGAAGGAAGGTTTTAGCACTTCCTTCCAACATATTGGTTGGACCAGACATAATAGTCTTAAGTTAGAGGAAGTTTTGTGAAAAGGGTGCAAAAGCCTGGCAGATGCTAGGCAGCATCAGAGGCATCCTGGAATGCTTGTCCATGGTGAACATGGCAAGCAAAAGGACACAGACGAAAAAAGAAAAGAAAAGAGTAAGCATAACCTCAACTTCTTAGCAATACACAGCAATAATAACCTTGCATTCAATCAGGCTGGGCTTCTCTGTTGCTTCTTCTCTTTCCTTTGTCTTCTCCTTGACAGTCTTGTAATCAACCAAATTTCAAAAGATAAAAAATGGCAATTAGTTAGCAATGCCCAGTCACATAAATCCAACCGATAGGTCTTAAAACAGTAAAATACCAGGATTTTCCAGCAGCTGACTTAAGCAACAAAAGAAAAAAAATCAAGCCCCTTGATTCATTACGCCACAAATTTTCACATGAACAAGAAAATAAAATCCAAGCATCACTTTCAAAAACCATTTCCCATCAAAAGAAACAACTACAACATACATTAATACTACATTCATCCACATTTACCATTTTCAACAAACACCAAAACCCCTCCTTTTATCCCCAAATCCCTTAATCACAACACCAGCAAAACATATCCATAAAAAATACTCCCAACCGCCAAAACAAACGCTATAAACACACTCAACATAAGCAATTACCTCCCCTTCAGCCAAAGATACTACATTTGGACCAACAACAATGAAACCCCAATAAACTTAAAAATACACAGAAAATAACCACAATACAAAACCACAGTCCTCCTTATCTAAAAATACTACGTTTACACCAACAGCACAAAACCCACAAAATATACACACCTACAAACACAAATCAGATAATAACTCAAGAAAAAGAACAAGTTGTACCTGATTTTTCCTTCTGAGAGGATGATTAAACTTGCAATTAGCTCCAAATTTGCAAGTCCCAGTCTTCATATAAAAGGCGCATTCCTCTGCTTCAGGTCTCACAGGATACTGATGATGCCCACTGCTGTTATTATTCTCAATGTCGTTACTTCTCTCATTCTTGTTCTCTAAATCATCACCACCTTCACCTACCTTCTCAATGCTCTCATAAAAAAATTCAATCTTTTTATCACTCTTGAATTCCTCCTCCTCCTCTTCTTCTTCATGATAATCATTCGAATTTCGAGACTCCTCTTTCAAGTCAAGTTGGTTCTGTAACTCTTGATGAAGATGGTTATCGTCATCCAGGGCCGTTTGATCAGTATCAGACGGCGTAGAGGGGAGTCGGGGAGAGGAAGAGAAAGATTGAAACCCCAGCTGAGGGATTTCTTTATGAATTATTGGGATAGGTGATTCAATTTGTTGGTCCATTTTGCCTCCACATTTCAATATTTGAAACCCTAAATTTGGTGAAAGAGAAAAACGGGGTGGGAGAGGACAGAGATGAAAAGGCAAAGAGGTGTTGCCTTTAATGACCTACGAGGCTACGCTACTGCTACACGTATGTATTGTCTTTGTTAAATTAAAATTAAAATAAATAATGTTGAAATTTATTGAAACTGCACAGCTACCTGCCACCTGCTACCTGCAACCTGCTGCTGCTGCTTCACCTTCAAATGACAGTGGGCTTGTGAGCTGTTTCAGAGTTTTCTAAATATTTTTTAATTAAAAATATTTTAGAATATTACTATTTTTATATTATATTAAAATTAATGTATTTAAATCCAAAGAACTGTAAGAGGTTGTTTCTTTTTTAAAATTAAGATATTTTTGGTATTTCCTTTTTCATTTTAAAAGTATTTTTAAAAAAATTTAAAAAAAAAATTATTTTAATTTAAAATTAATATATTTTTAGTATTTTTAAATTATTTTAATATACTGACATTAAAAATAATTTTTAAAAAATAAAAAATATATAATTAACATATATTTTAGTATCAAAAATTATTTAAAAAATAATTATAATCATATTACTAAACAAGTTGTTGTATTACAATTGAGGAACCTTTCTATTTTATAAGGATGAAAATTTTGGATTCATTTTAAAATTTTCTCAGAAATAGATTTATTTTTGTATTTATATCTATCACTTCAATCCAAGATACTTTTATCTTTTTTATTTATTTTTTTTTATTTTTTTTGTCATGGGACACTAATCAAATATAATTAATTTATTTTAAAAAATTATATATTTATTTTGTATTAAATACATTTGTTAAGATATTTTGAACTTATTATTGATGTCAAAGCCCAAATTTTATCACCATTTTCAAAATATTTTTAAAAAAAATCAGAAGAAGAGAAAAAGCAAAAATATAAAAGTTTCCAAAAAAAACCATTTGCAACGTAATTAGGCTAAATTCTGGTCATTTCATTATTCTTGTCCATTTTGCTTGTTGTATTCATGTTAACATTTTTTTTAAAGTCATAAATTCAAAAAATAAAGTAAAACTTTTGTAATTTGGTTTTTATTTATTTTATTTGTAAAAATTTAATTTGTTTTCAAATTTATATTTGAATTAAAATTTGTGACATGTTTTTTTTTTAATTTGGTACTTATTTTTTATAGTGTTTTTGTCTTTTTGTTAAATTAATTTTATCCTTCAATAAAAAAAGACTATTTGTCCTACAATTTTTTGTATTTTAATTTATATTTGCATTCTTTTAAGGATCCTTATGTATAATTGATTTTTTTTAAAATTTTATTATTTAATATTTAATTAATTAAAAATTAAATTTTATAATTATTTTAAATAAAGTATTTTCAGTTTAATGACCCGAGTTACAAGAAATGCAATCTTAACTATGACATTAATGACTATGAAATTGATGGATCCATTATACGCACAATGAATTTATTTTAAGGCTTAAAAAAATATGGATCCAAAAGAAATTAAATGGGTTTTGTCTATACGAGTTAAAAAAGTTCAAATATATTAATTTAAACCTTTATCTACTTTTCGTATAATATATAAAGCTATAAGAAGATTTGGATACAATTTTAATTAAGTTGGAAACTAAACATTTATATCTTTTCAATAATATATTTTAGGTCAGCTAATTCATCTAAATAAAAAAAAAAATATATGTTAGATATTGAGCCTATAATCTATCAATAAAATGAAAAAATAAAAATAATATTGTTTCTTTAAGAGTTATGAATTCTATTTATTATTAGAAATCCATAATATTATTGGAAACTTATATGGCAGCCTTTAATCCATAATGTTATTGGAAATTTATGTGGCAGCCTTTAGATTATTTAATTTACAACGATTTTATATCAAACAAAAAGAATTAATTGGTTAGAAATTAATTTTTATTTTACAAGGCATCATATTTGTTTTCATTAAGGATTATTTAATAATTATTGTTTTTTTGATATTTTTCACTATTATTTGCACCAAATGGTGAAAAAATAATCTTAAATTATTATTTATTTATTTTTATTATTTTAAATCTTATTTTAATTAGTTTGAACTTTATTTAAAATAGATGCATGTCTAGCATATTAGTTTTAGGGTTTATATATAAATACACTTATATAAGAATTTTTATGAGTTGATGAATTATCTACAAGTTGTTGCATATTGTGTGCTTATTTTTTATTGTGTGGTTAAGTAATTCTCATACTAAATTATTGATTTAACTTGCAAATTATTTGAATAATTAATTAACTTTGTTGTGATTTATATTTTTTGTTTGTGTTTTATTATAGGTATAGGATGGGTATAACTTTGGTTTTTCAAGGTAAGATTCTTATTAAGTCAAGATACAAATTTTCTTTAAAACCTCAAATTAGTAATCAAAAAGATAATTTCACATCAGTTATTTTTAAAAAGTGAACATGATTTTATGTGCTTTTTTATTTTTGTGAGTTCATCATTTGCCATTATAAGCTTTTTGATTAAACAAAACTTTTAGGATTTTCTTTGCTTTCTTTTCTATCAAGTTTTCTTAATCTCATGATTTAAATCACAGGTTTGACGGTTATCTAAGTTGGCTTGAATCTTTTTATAAGATCATCTTTTTTAATTTTAATATTTTCTTGGTTTTGTCCTTCAAAATTCAGTTCTATAGAAAATTAATATTCATTATTTTTGTTGTGTTAGATATTTTTTTTCTTGGTTATCTTATTAGCATGATCTTAGTCATAGAGTTTAACTGTCTTAATTAGTTTTGATTTTTTTAAGTCTTTTTTGTTAGTTGATTATTTTTTTAATCTTATATTTTTATATTTGATTTGTTGAAAATTAAGTTTTGTGATTTTTTCTCAATTTACTTTTTATTAAGTTGTTCCATTTTTATTATTTAAGTTACAAGTTTACTCGAGCCGGTTTGTTTTTATTATTGTTTTACTTAATTTTATCATTTTATATCTTGATGGTTGGAAATTGAGTTAAATTATTATTTTTTCCTTTTAAAAAATGGGTCATTGCTATTTATTTATCATTTAATTAAAATAAATCAATTTATTTGACTAATAAGATTATTACCTAAGTGACAAATATTTTTTTCTTCTTAAAAAGGGGCGTATAATGCTATAAACATTAATTTATTATTATTATTATTATTTATGAAATATGGAGCGCTGGTCCCTGGATCTAGGATCTAGTAACTACTGGAAAAGCGCATTTGTACTCCCAATATCTATGATAATTTATTTAATGAAATTCTTCAAAATTACACCACATATTTTATGAAAATAAAATAATATTTATATTATATCCGTTAAATTAGAGGCCGTTAAACATTAAACTTTGATTTAAAAAGAAGAAGCTAGTTCTATGATTTTTCTCATAAGTATATGAATTAGAAAGTATTTTATATTTTATTTTTATGTTTCAAAATATAGGAGAAAAAGAAGAAGAAATTTGCTCATCCTGCCCTTATATTTTATACCAAGTGTACAATATAAATCCGGAGCTAGAAAGAATTTTCTAAAATCTGAACATAGATGGTCTGCTCAAAACTTGCTAGTAGGGCTGGTGGTAGAACACTCTATTGAAAGAAGACGCTAATCATATAAAACATGATTTTATGTATATATTTTTGTAGTTTGTGTCGTATCGCGTGAATTTCCATTAAAGGGATTTGTCTCCATGTTTAAACGCCGTGTCTTTGTTCCTTTGGCTGCAAATTTGAGAGCTTTTTGCACAGATGCTGCTATTTTGGTGGTCCCTGGAGAGCTCAAAGAGAGCAAACCCCTTAGTCCCAAGTCTGCTCAAAACTTGCTAGTAGGGTTGGTGGTAGAACACTCTATTGAAAGAAGACGCTAATCATATAAAACATGATTTTATGTATATATTTTTGTAGTTTGTGTCGTATCGCGTGAATTTCCATTAAAGGGATTTGTCTCCATGTTTAAACGCCGTGTCTTTGTTCCTTTGGCTGCAAATTTGAGAGCTTTTTGCACAGATGCTGCTATTTTGGTCAATACAGTTCTACTGCATTTTGGTCGCTGGAGAGTTGATCCTTTTGCTCGGCACATCAAATTCTCTGCATATACTCGAAAAGACTTGAATTACGAGGCCCCATTGATATAGATGGGAGGGTTGAGATTTAAGAATTTCTGGCCTTGAATTTCAAACTTCTAGTCCAGTTCATGTAACTTTCACCATAACCATGTAGCTGTAACGTTCATGCATAAATATATTACACCAGCTAAGTCAAACCAGCAACATCCTCAAAACTCCCAGCTTGAAACAAGAACTAACATGTGGCAATAATTGGAGATTAATTTGTTTCAACATCCAAGCAACTGCTCAGGTTGCAGTAAATGGGAAGGGCCAATTAAACCCCTACTGAAGAGAATTAATTGCTACTCTGGATGACAATTACAGGGAAACTCTAATCTGTATCGAATAAGCCTAGCCCTACCCTGTCAATTGAACAATTTCATTAGCAATGTTAAATTACATTTGTTTTTTATATTACCCCCGGCCTTTCTTTGCCAAATGACCAGTCTTCCGCTTGTGACGACTGAAATCTGACACAAATCTGAATGTCTGGCCACAGCCTTCCTCAGCACATACATAAGGACGAGCACCCGTGTGAACCCTGATATGTTCGGTCCGGGCCCATGCCCACTTGAATGTCATCTTGCATCCCTTCCAAGGGCACTTGAGAGGGCGGTCATCTATATGGACTCGGCGATGCTGCACCAGATATTTGTGTGAGAAAAACTTCTTCCCACACCCCTTCACTGGACAAATGTTTCTTTTGTGCAGTGCAAGCTCCTGTTTCGATAGAAAACTCATCGTGCACCCGTCAATGTCACACTGATATTCTGCCTCCTCGTCTTTCATTTTAACATTCTTTCGCCCAGCTGGAGCCTTCACTGCTGTAGCATCCTTCACTTTTTTCTTGATGTTCTGCTTCTCTTTCAGCCTTGTTACCGACTGTTTAGGAGCCTTTGAGAGTCTTTTCCTGAGGCGCATGCTAGGTCCACCTCGCTCCTCTTCAGCATGTGAATCAAACTGTCCAGCATTCATATGACTTTTACCAAATCGAAGCTGAGGAGTTTCTGGCTTTATTCGCCTCTCTTGTTTCATTAATTGTGGGGTCTCTTTTTTTATCATCTTACGGGCACTCTGTTTCAGTTGCCGAGGAATCCCTTGTTTCATTGAAGATTTCTTCTGCTTGCTTCGAAGAATAATCCTGTCCTGCTGATCCGAACTATTCTCCAGCAAGTCATCTGAAACAGCTCCTTCCCTCTCTGCTATATTGGGTTGCTTGCTTCTAGAAGTCTTCCTAAGGTGCCCATGAATATTATTCTCCCATTGATCATCAGAAACTACATCTTCACTCTCAATAGAGGTGGCCTTTTTGCGTTTTGGAATTCTTCTGCAATGCTGATGACCATCATCCTCCTGCAAATCATCTGAAGCTGCATCTTCACTCTCGACAAATTTGGCCATTTTGCTTCTTGGAATTCTTCTGCGCTGCCAGTGAGTATTGTCCTCAAGAGAATCATCTGAAATTGCATCTTCCCTTTCAACAAATTTGGATTGCTTGCTTCTAAGAATCCTTCCATGCTGCTGATGGATATTTTCCTCCAATGAACCATCTGAAAATGCATCTTCCCTCTCAATTAATTTGGCTAGCTTGCTCCTAGAAAATCTTGGGAGCTGCTGAAATGCACTTTCATCTAATGAATCATCGGAAACCACATTATCCCTTCTAATGACCTGGGCTCGCTTGCCTCTTGATATCCTCTTGTTGTGCTGTTTAAAGCCATTCTCCAATGAATCATCTGAAATTGCACTTTCCTTTTTGATATATCTTGAAAGTTTGCTCCTAGAAACTCTCCCATGTTGCCAACGAGAACTCTCCTCTGGTGAATCATCTGAATTTGCATCTTCCCTCTCAGTATATTTTGCTAGTGTGCTTCTTGGAGCTCTCCCATGCCACTGATCACTGTTATCATCCAGTGAGTCATCAGAAGCTACACATCGTCTCTCAGAACATTTGGCTTGGTCGCTTCTATGAACTCTCCTAAGCTGCTTTCGAAACTTGTTCTCCACTGAAGCATAAGAAACTGTATTTTCCCTCTTGATAGATTTGGCTTGCTTGCTTCTACGCATTCTCCTATACTGCTGACGAACATGCTCTGCTAATGGATCATCTGAAACTGCATCATCACTCTCAACCGATTTGGCCCATTTGCGTCTGTAGCTCCCATGCTGCTGATTGCTATCCTCTACCAGATCATATGAAATCTCTCTCTCAATGTCTTCAGTGTTTTTCCTATTGTGAATTCTCATATGCTGCCTATGAGAATAATCCCCCACCGAGTCTTCTGAATCTGCTTCTTCTGCTTCCAGACACTTAACTTTCTTAGCAGTCCCACTCCCTGCTATTATTTTCCTCTTCTTCCCAGATTTTCTACTGGTTTCATTTTTGTGGATGGTTTGTGGTTTTTTCTCAAGCTTTTCATCAGGAGTTGCCAAAGCATGGAAGCTTCTTTCTTGTTCTTGTTCTTGATTTTGATATACAAAATCCCTTTTCACTAGAAAGGGATGAACTTGATTTGACATCCAAACTTTTCCACACCATTTCCCTGCCACAACTTTTTTTGGCTTCCCAGATCTCCTTCCATAAACCTTAAATTTTTGGGGTGAGCTAACTGGAGAAGCACGACCAAAGGCATTGTATATAACAGAATTGTATGGCATCTGCTTACTATAAAGAGGAGATCGGCTGAGGTTGGCACTGTAAAAAAGATTGATCCCCAACTTTACAGCCCAGTCCCCACTCCCTGGTATGGCTTCCTCACTATCCAAAGCTGACTGGATCCTCTCCTCGTCCTCTTTGGCAGCATCCCTGAAAGTAATGTCATTCCATAGATGATCAATTCCCAATTCTTCTGACACTGACTTTGCTTCTGCTTCAATCCTGGGATACTCTGTAAATGTTGCACAAAAATCAATGAATTCAAGTAAACAGATACATAATATGTGACTTCTTGCTACAACTGTTGATATAATTTAAAGAGATGAAGCACGTGAACATAAATATACCAATCTGATGAAAAAACTTTTGTGGGTAGAGTTGCCATATTAATCAATGTCACACAGGTTACAAATTTATTAAAACTTTCTCCAGCTTAGGTGACATTTTTCACAATTAAAGTGAAGGCTTGTAGAGAGTTGATCTGTGTAATATAGAGGGCAATAATGCAATTTTCTTACTGCACCAGTGATAGGGACAAAATAATACCATGCAGCAGCACCTCCCTTTTCATCCATGATACACTGCTCCTTCTCTTAGAAACACAATCCCCACGATCATGTTCTCTTCAGAAATGGGGATCTTGTTGTGTAGCAAGATCCCCACGATCATGTTCTCTTCAGAAATAGGGATCTTGTTGTGTAGCCAGGATGATTGAAAAGGAGGATAGGGCTTCAGGGGGTATGAAGTGCACACAGATGAGAGGAAAAATTATTGCTTTGATAACTTTTTTTGGCATGTGGGAAATGCTGTATCATAAACTGATTAAAAGCTCCACTTATGATTCTGATCTAGCAAACAATATTTTGTTTATTTTTTCCTGAATTAAGGATTATGCAGATTCCTTGTCTTGTAAATAAGCTTCTTGTTTTTTACGTATTGCACCTCTTGGTGCTCTTTTTAAATTTTTTTGCTTATGGTGGAGATAATAGTTCACTTAGTGTCAATCAAGACCGATTGCAGTGGGTTAAAATGTTATATGAGACTCTAAAGTCTAAACCATTATGAACTGGTACGAAGTATGGGTTCACTTAAAACAGAAAAGCACAACAAAACAGGTGCACATTTCCCCATTCTAGGGTCACTCTTGCCACTTGAATGTTGCAAACCAGCCTACTGCAAGTTTGCTGGTATGACCACACTCAATTATCTCATGATCTCTACTTTTGTAATTTTAACATGCACCACTAAAAATAATAATAAAAAAAAAACCCAACAACAACAAGAAGTTCATTAAATTTGATTTTGAAACAACAAACATAAATAAACAAGAGGGAAGGTAGAAAGAGAAGGTAGTGCTCATTCCATGAATGAAGAACTTCTATGGCCTCAATTACACAAAAATAGAAAAAGAAAGACACACCTGGATGACAAAGAAGGAATATATGCACTCCACCCATTTGACGAAGTTGTTGTTCTATTTCTACAGCATGCTCAAGACAGAACACGTGCAAGCACGAAGAGTCTCTATCAGATCTTTGGGTAAATGGCATATCTGGATTCTCTATTGGTACAGTAGGCCTGTTAAACTTTGTTTTTTCAGTATCATGGACAATTGGGGAACAATTTAAAGACATGTGTGGTATTGAAACCGGATCTCTGTATCTACCATCCAAACCATTTGATTCAATGCAAGCAGGGTTATTGGCTGGGAAGCCAAAAGAACATCCAAGTGTATCATCACTTCTATCCTTGAAATTATCTGGCCTACCTCCATGTTCTGGATACATATCAATAGATTTGAAAGGAACATCACCCTGCCGATCATGTTTTGATGGAGATAAAGGGTGACCACCAGTTTCAGTGTCATAGTACTTCTGCTTGTAAGAAGGGAAAACAGAACTCTGACCCTGATATTTGCTTTCTAATGAACAGTTTGTGAAGTTAGTTTCATCATGGCAAGATAGACCTGCTTCAACCTGGTCATCCTCAGAATCAGACGAATTTCCATAATTCAAAGCTAATAGGCCAAGAGCAGAAGACTCCATCTGTTTTGCAGAACTGGAAGCCACTTCAACACTTTGATCTGCCATCTGAATTTGGTAATTATGAGATTGAACAGGGACATCATATAAACCAGCCACGGTATTCTTTCTCACCCATCCTGTTTTAAAGTAAAAGATACCCATATTGAAAAATGGCATCCATAAGAAGGAAATCCGGAAGCCAGAAATGAAAGCACAAACAAAGACATACAATATGCAGGTTAAATATAATATGTAGCGGGTTAAGAATTGTGTTGATATAGAATGAATTTTGGCAGCAGCATATGCAGTTTGATCTAAAATAGGTCCAGCACACCAATATTCCCCCCGAGAAGATTATAATAGCATGCAGCAGATTTTTTTATTTTAGTTGACTCATCATTGTCTGACTAATCCAAAGATCTTTCATTGTCAATTTCAAGTTGAAAAGGGATAATCCAGGTAAAGTATTGCATAAATAGAACTGCCATCTATTCCATATAACTTCTGAACATGACCACTTTTTTTCTGAAAAAATCACACAAACATGAAAAGGGACTTTCCATATTAGCACACTACATCTGTTCTGTAATATATTGGCCCCAAGCATTTTCATATTTATTTCCCTCCAAAAATTAAATATGTTCTTTCCCAGTCATCCCTTTCCTAATCTCAATGAATGCCAACAAATACCATTGCATCAAAAACAGCAATTCTGACTACCAACCGATATAACCACAGAAAAAGATTTGCAAGGGGATTGAGGTATAATTGAATTTAAATCAACCTGCCTAAATCCTTGCTCCTCCTAAGGTCAGGTCTTAGCAGGAGGCTTCAACATTGGTATACTGATGCTAAGGGTCTATATTAGGCAATCCAAACAATGCGTCATCATGCAATTAAACACATGGTTGGGAATTGACTTTGACTACTACATTATCGTGTAATAGAGGCGAGTAACATAAGAGGTAGAGTTTCCATTAAACATACTCATTGAGGAATTCTGCTCAGGAATATTTGCAATCCCACCAGCAACAGTAAAAACATCCCTAGTTACTCCAGAACCAACGACCCAGTCATTAAAGAAACTACAATCAGCTGACATGAGGTATCTAGAAGCTGCTTCTTTTGGTTGAATGATGGCAAGGCAATCAAAGCTCAAAATCCCACATGTGACGCATGAAAACAGTCTCTGATCTGACAACTTATCACCATGAATGGGGCTACCTCTTTCAGTACTCATGTTCATACTCTGTGTGCATTCATTTCCATTTATTGTAGAGAACCTATTCCTTTCACACAAAGAAGCAAACTTCGCTTTCACTGAAAAGAAGCCTTTCACTTGATTAATTTCCTGGTTCTCGTCCATCAAGATGTCATCAGAACCTGAGCTTTTTGAGGATTTCATAAAATCCTTCTGGCTGCTTAATCCAAGGGTGGGGTTATCTCTTAGCTGGGATCCAACTCGTAAGTTTGAACAAACAGAAATGTCTGAAGAACTTCGTGGAAGAAGCACCACTGAAGATCCTTTTCCAAGAATATGAAGCAGGTCATTATTCTGTATCATATTTTTCACAAATTGCTCTTTAACCAGCATTTCTCCTTCACCCTTTTGCTTATCTTTCAGTCTTGAACTCCGTGGTTTAGCACTGATGTTCACAGGTATTCTGGAAGGTAGAAAATTGTAAATATGAGGATTCTCTAATCATAATGAATATTCCATGTGGAATAAACTGTAGCATCCTAACATAGAATGTCAACAGACCAGTTCATATGCAAGAGAAACTCACTTCAGAGTAAAAGTACATAATAGAGTTGGATCAACTTATATTATGAATTACTAAATAATGAGGAGACAATATGAAAATCTTTCTTAAAATAAAATTCAAGTTAGATTCCTATGAACTTCCCAGCAGTGTGATGTTGAAGATCTCAAATAAGTTTCAAGAACAGTAGATATAAAAAAATGAAATGAATCTATGTTATGGATACAGCACAAAGTTATTCAAAAACTACAGAAAGTCTGAGTTTGAAATGATGCAAAGTAAGAAGGCACAATGCCTCCAAATAGTCCACAGGCAAGGTATTGATGAGAATTGTACTGCCAGTACAACAATCAAAAGGGAATGTTGCAGTTGTTCGATCAGGATACCTTGTACAAAATTCAAGAGCAAGATCATAAAGTAACTGGAAATGAGACACCATAGGAGGGTAATTGATTGAAGCTCTTCGAATAGCAGCATCTTTAGCAACTGTCAACCATTCAGGAGTAGCAATATTGGCTGCCTCCCCACAGTTGAATCCTGGATGTCAAAAATAACAGATGAAGCAAGTGCTTGCAAAAATCAACAAAAGTAACAATATAATCACTGTCCCAAAGAAAGATACTAAAGTGAAATACAAAGGGAACTTACCATGACTGAACCCTGAATGATAGGCTCTTGGGAAAGTGACTACAAACTCCCCGGCATTTTGAACTAACCTGATTTGGAGCAACCAGTAGCATTACAAATACAGAGATAAAAATCATGCCACATGCAAAACATTAAAGGCTCTATGCAAGTACTATGGTTCGTTCTTTAGGCAGTGAAGAGAAAAGTTGAGATGAAATCCCAGGTCCCTAAAAGATCAGAGATTCTCTTTCCCAGCACTTCAGCTCAATTGTTAACCATACTGGACTACTAAACAATCAATTACATTTAACAAAGTCTAAGAAATAGCATAGTAAATTTAAAGTTTATATGTAAATGGGTGACCCATATAATGAAATTTTAGCAAGTTATTAGAAAGATACAGGAGCGGAACGGGGCAAGGATTCAGAGGGTACCTGCAGCATGGTACACCTGCACTGATAAATACTTCAGGTGACATTACTGTTGTCTTCTCACCGAGAACAGCAAATGTTACTGATAGGAGGGTGAAAGTGAAGCTCAGTACTAATGAATCCTCAAAAATAAAGACACTCAGTACTAATGAATCCTCACAGCAGCAGTCATTAAAACATTGCAACAGTTTCTTTTTTTAAAAAAAAAAAAACAGCAGGATAATCAAAGATGTTAACAGAAATAGTCTCATCAATTAATCTGTATCCCAAATAAAGTGCCTTTTCATCAAACACGAATCCAACATCTTCTAAGTGATGTATGAAAGTAGTGCTGGGAAGTCACAAAAGCAAACATTCTCGTAAGGAAGAAATATTGTGCTCCATTTTCTATCTTACTGCACCATCAAACCTCAGAGCTCTTGAAGCAGGTTGGATGCACAAATTAAAATCAACCCAGACCAATCAACCACTGCCATTATTGCAAAGCGTATAGTTCCATTGTCTATCTTAATAACTTGCTTCAATTGCTCAAACATTTCCAGTTCTCACAATTGTCAAAACATATTGTCGGATATAAATAAGCATAACAGCTAATCCTTGTTACATACCTACAATATTCTTCGTCTAACTAGATTCTACAAAAATTCACACAGGCATGTAAAAAATAAACACAAAACTAACAATGCATTCAAAGCAAGGAAATAAAAATCCCAAAAACAGGGGAGTCTTATTACTAATAGCTCCAATTTTGAATGTACTATTAAGAAAAAGAAATGAACTAACCAAGAGGATTATTCTCTCCACCATACCCATGAACCCTAACAACTTCCTCAAATGCAACAGCAGCCTCTCTAGGCACACCATACCAAGTCTTCCCAGCACCCATATGCATATAATTCAAGCTATGCAAATCATGATCCTCAACATGCCAAGCAAACCAACTAAATATCATCCCAATATAAACCATAGGCGAAGTAACCCCAGGTATTTCCTCCTTCATAAACCTCAACAGGGACCCTTTAGCCCTTGAAACACTCCTCATATTCCACTCAGTTTCCCCCACATACATTCCCTCCCCAACAACCACTCCTTGCCCCTCCTTTTTCCTCGGCGAAAACGCAGAACCAGGCATATCATTAGCATATTCTACAGCAAAAGGCTTATCTAAAGTAGCTTTCCAATAAAGGTTTTCAATTTCTAATGGAGAAAGACCTCCCTTCTTAGAGAACTTCTTCAAATAATTCTTCTCAAAGCTTTTAGCCTTGGTTTCAAATTCTTGAAATGTGTAGGTCTCACCGCTCTGCCACACTGGTTTTTGAACAGGGCGAGGTTTCCTGGGGCAGAATCCGATCTGCTGCTGCCGTGTGGTGAATGTGGGGGCAGAGGAGTCACCGTTACGGGCGGAGAGAGAGCGGTTGAGGTTGGAAAGAGTGGATTTTTTAGCAGAGGGTAAGACAGGAGGGATAATTTTGCAGATTCCATATTGGGAAGCTTCTTTTTCAATTTTGAAAATGTAAGCAATTGGATCTTGGAATTCAGATAGTGTTGGACGGTATTCAGGTGCTAAAGGTAAGTTCTTTAGCCATTGACATACTTCTGTACTTGTTGGTGGTTGTGGTGGTTCTGGACTTAACCCACTTGGAGCCGCCATTAAAGACAAAACAAGAGGAAAAAAAATGGTGGGTTTTTCTTGGTTTCTCAAATGAAGTCCATTGTGGTATGGACTTGGATGAGAAAGAGAAGAGGGTGGTTAGATTCTCAGTCTGTACTTCATCTTTGTTTTAATGGTGTTTTATGTGTGTTTTTTTTCTTCTTGTCTTTGGGATGGGTTTTTTCTTTCTTTCTTTCTTTCTTTCTTGTTTTTGTTTTTGTCCTTTTTGGTACTTTAAAGGTTTTGCTCTGTTTTTGTTACCAAGTAATTTAATACAGAGAGTTGAGAGATGGAGGTGAAAATGGAGGGGCAGAGGAGAGGGGTGGCAGTGGCAAAGCAAGAGAGTGAGAAGGACAGAGGAAGAGGCATGCGAGTGGGCTTTTATTCTGCTTTTGGAAGAGGGGTGAGAGTGTGTGTGAACGCTACTGACTGACTTCGGGTCTCATATTTACCGTTTGAGTGACGTTCGTTTCTTGACATAGCACTGGAAACCAGTTTAGGACGAACTACATTTTGATCCTGTTATTCCAT
>NW_011499938.1:195596-201752 GCF_000495115.2 Populus euphratica
AAATATAAAAAATATTATTTTTATATATTTTTTCCTCCATGCTTGTTGTCTCCCTTTCCCTCCTTTTTTTTCTAAAATCTTTCCATTTCCCAACTAAAATGAACTTTTTAATTGTTAATTACAAATTAATTAATTAATTTTTGTTTTTTATTAATATAACTTGAAAATCACATTTAAAATGATTTTAAAAAGAAATATGATCTTCGTTGTTTTTTTTTTCCATCGGCATAGATTCTTCATATGGTTTTTTTTTTTAAAAAAAAAAAACAATTGGTGATTTTGCTTTAATTTCAATAGTGTTCAACGAGCTTAATCTTGTTTTTTCAAGGATCTCTACTCGTAAATCATTTTGTCATAAGGACTCATGCCACCTTTATAATATGTGTTGTCTTGTTTGCATTCTCGAATAAATTATCTTAAATTGTGGATTTTATAGTTTATTTCAGTTGGGATTTGTTTTATAGTTTTTTTTTTCCTGTGATGATTGTTGTAGTGAATTATGATAAATTATAATCTATAATTTGTGAATTTATCCACTTACAAAGAAGTAGAGGATAAGCATGGATAAGGTGAATTCATCAAATCTTAAAGGTATTAGGTATTGAGAATATCACACTAAAAATAATTTCTGAGATGCTTCTTATCCTTAATAATATATTTTATATTATTGATATTAGAAACCTAATAGCTACCTTATTATTGAGAACATTAGTTTTAATATAGTCTTGAGAGTGGTAAGTTTATACTCATTAAAAATGGAATAGTTATAGAAAAAAGAATATTTTTATAATAACCTCTTTAAAATAAATATAATGATTAGTATAACTAAGGATAAGATTAATAATAATAATGTCATTTATTCTTACTTACTTGAGTTTTGTGATAAATGGAATGGTATGGTAGGATATATGAATTATAATTCTATACAAAGGTTAATTAATCTTGAATTATTATCAAGTTTAGTTTTTGAAAAAAAAAATCATAAGAGTAAAGATTGTATTTAATCAAAATCCATAAAAGCTTCTTTTCAAATAATTTTAAAAAGTAATAAACACTAGATTTATTTCACCTAGGTATATGTGATTTAAAATTTATACAAACTAGAGGTAAAAAAAAATATTTTATTATTTTTATATATAATTGCATAAGATATTGTTATATCTATTTTTTATTTATAAGTAAAAATAAGGCTCTTAAAATATTTAAACATTGTAAGATTGAAATTAAAATGAAGTTGAAAATTAACTTGATAAGAAGATAAAGATATTAAAAAATGATTGAAAGAGAGAGTATGAATCACCTTTTGATGAATTTTATTTCTAAAATTATATTATTCATTAAACTACCGCTTCTTATGCACCTTAATAAAATGTCATTGTTGAAAAAAAAAACTCTAAAAGAAATCATGAATCCCATATTAATAAGTTTAAGAGCATTTTGAAACTTACAGGGGGAGATAATTTTGATTACTAATTATATACTTAATAAAATACCCCATAAAAAGTTAGCGAATATATCATATAAATTTTAAAAATTTAGAAAAATTTTCTATAAATACCTCAAAGTATGAAAGTGTTTTGAAAAAATGGTGGTATTTGATCCTAAAAAGATCAAGAAAAAACCTAAAACTATGGATTGTATTATAATTGAATATGCTTACAATAATAATATTATTGTATATTGATTTCTTGTACATAAGTCAAGTGAGGATATTCATTGTCATATCATAATGGAATCTATAAATATTATATTTTTTAAATATAGTTTTTCTTTTAAGAAAGTATGAGAAATTCTCTAAGGTATGAGGAAGTTAAAGCAAGCTTACGTGGTTATTGTAAAATAGAAAATGATGAAGTTGAACCAAGAAGGAGTAAAACGATGAAAATAATCAAAATCTTTAGTCCTGGTTTTCAAACATATATTTTAGAAAATGAACATCAAAACTACTTCAAGATAATGTTTTATCCCCAAGTTTTATATTGGAAATAAATAGTCAATAATAAAATTAAATCCATCATGTTTAATCATATATGAAAACTAAATAGATCTTTTACCCATAAATAAACATTTAGGTCATATTTAGGTCTTCAAAAGAAAGATAAAAGTTGATGGAACCATTGATAAAGATATAGTAAAGCTTATTGTTAAAGGATTTGAACAACAAAAAGCTATAGACTATTTTCAAACATATTCACCTATGCCAATAACAACTTTCATATGGTGTTAATAGCCATTGCAAATATTAACAAGTTTGAAATAAATCAAATAGACAAAAAAAATGCTTTATTAAATTGTGACATTTATAAAGAGGTTACATTGTATAACTCAAGAGGTTTAGAGTTTAAGACCAAGGAACAAAAAAGTTTATAAGCTTGTTAAGCCATTCTATAATTCAAAACAAAAATCTCAATAATAATATGAAAAAATTGACAATATGATATTGTCAAATGAGTTTAAAATCAATGAATTTGATAAACATGTTTATGTAAAACACGCAGATAAAGATCATGTGATTATATATCTTTATATGGATGTCATGCTAATTTTTGACGACAATGATTACATGATCAATTTTAATAAGAAAAAGTTATGTAATAAGTTTGACAAGAAAGACTTAAGTTTTATAGATATCATACTATGAATAAAAAAAACTTAGAAAACATAATGTTCTACCAATTTTCATGATAAAAATGATATTAGATGTAGTGTGATAAGAGTGAGTTGTGCTCTTAATGATTCTCTATATGAGTAAAAAATATAATTTTTTAATTAAAAATTATGAAAGAATAAAGTTTTTAAAGCACCTATTAAATTGAAAGTTGTTTAGAATTAAAATAAATACTATCGTGAGAACCAAAGGAAAACTCTAGGTAAAAAACTATATGAGTATTACTGTTTAGATTTACATAAAAAATTAAGTAATTTCAGATATTGTATTCACTAACTAATCAAGTAAATTCGATAGTATTTTGTTAAGAAAAATTCAAAACCAAAAGCCACTTATAATAATGTAGTAATCCATCAAAACCATAACTCTTTATGAAATTTTGAAATTTTTTTATATTAGCTAGACAATTTTCATTTATATAGGGGATTGTTATATTTGTTTTACAGTAGAATTATTTTTTAATTTAAAAAATTAAAAATATCTAGTTATTAAAAATCATAATATTCATTCATTCCTTTTGTAAGTTTACCTACTTCATATATTAATCTTATTTTTTTAATTTGAAAATGATAGTATATAAATTTAGAATTTCAATTATTATTTTTTTTAAAAAAACTTGATCTATAAATAGGTTAATTAAATATTCCACAATTGAAAAATTAAAAATATCTAGTTATTAAAAATCATAATATTCATTCATTCCTTTTGTAAGTTTACCTACTTCATATATTAATCTTATTTTTTAATTTGAAAATGATAGTTTATAAATTTAGAATTTCAATTATTGTTTTTTTTTAAAAAAACTTGATCTATAAAGAGATTAATTAAATAATCCACAATGTTACATATCTCAAAGATCTAAGATGGCATCTATATATAAGTTAAATTAAATGTCCCACAAATACATCTTTCAATAACAATATTTAAAAGTATATAATTTTAATTTGCATAGGTTTTCTAATGATAGACTAAATTAAGTAGAGATGGTAACGAGTAAGGTCAACTTTGTTTTTTATACACCTGCATGTAACTCGGTATAACCATAACCGTAACTACCATCTATATTCAAACCACATATGGTTTGGTTAGGTTAAGTGAGGGATCTCCTAATCTAAATTTTAATAATTTTTTTAAAAAAATTATCTATTTGATTTTTTAGCACCTTATAAAATCGTTGTTTGATAAATTTATGCAAAAAATCTCATTTATCCATCCAATAATCTTACTTTTTTATAAATAATATTTAAAAACTAACACTACATGTTATTTAAAATATAAAATTATATATTAATGACTTGTACAATTGCATATACGAATCATTAAGATATCTTTTATATTTGAAAATTATATATATACTATTTAATTACATGCTTATTATTTTTTAAATAATTTTATATCATTTATTTACATATCAACTATCTAAATTACATCATGTACTACTTGGTACTTCATATATGAATATTTATATAAATACTAAGGTACACTAAGATACTAATTTTACATGCTTTTAATTAATCATTGCCATTATCATATATTTATAAAGTAATGTTAGAAATTAAGATTATTTTTTACAAGGGTTGTAAATAATAATTATTAAGAAATCAAAGAGAATAATTTTATTTATATATATTAACAGATCATGTGTGAGTTGAATAAACCCTACTTGTATTGATCCCAATCAAACTAGGGAAAACCACCATTTAATTAGTGATATTAGGTATCCCTAAAATCTAGCTCTTTGGACCTAATTTTCAATTATTGAGGATAGGCACGTGAGATGATTTTATTTGCAGTCTAAATGCCCAATGACGCTCACCCCACCACCAAATATTTTGATAGAATAAACATTTTATTTTATTTTATTATTGATTTAAATAAAACATTTCTTATGAACGCGCGTCTAGCAGGAACCAACATGAAGCCGGTGGTTCATTTGTCATGTTCGTTGACTGCAGATAATCGACGTGAGAAAGGTCCATCTCCATGACCATGCACGCCTATTTTTGTGTTTATTTATTTTCATATTTTTGCTTCCCAAAGAGATTTATCTCTTTTTATAATTAAGTTCAATAATTAATATACAAAATTATCTTCTCCAAAAGCCGTGAAACTATAAAGCAATAAATAAATAATAAAATTAATATAATGACACATTTAAATTTTAAAAATATTACACAAAATCCGAGATGAATAAAAAAAATGAAAATCCACTTAAACCCAGCAGCTGCTCCTCCAAGCACACATACAATGTGCTTCACAAACAGTGTGCGCACCAGCTACTTTTACTCACTAATTTATGTTTTTTTTTATTAGAGGTTATTATTTATTTATTTATTTATTATTGGCCAACGCGTAGATTTTATAATACTGGCTAGTTGCTTGCTGAGTCATTATATTTTTTAATGGGAGAAATGAGAAATTACGCAGAAGCAGATTCAACAATCATGAGATAGCGTGCCCTCCTCTTTTAAATAAATAACGTGGTATTTCTCAACATAAATAAATTAATAAATATAAAATACTCCATAAAAACACCATCCAATATATTTTTGTATTACATTTGATTAATTAATTAGAAGCACAATATGAGAAGACTGCATCTGTGAAAGTAGACAGTTTCTGAAAGGAATGCGAATAAAATGGGGCCTAAATTTCCAGGCAGGCAGTCACCGACCCTTCTCTTTTCTCATGCCTGCCATTAGAAGAACATTTGACTTCCGAATGTGCTAATATTAGTTTACACCAGATAATGGAAGCGCAGGTGTTTTTTTTTGGGGTCGCAGTTATAATTTGGGAGGAAAGAACATGGGGTTAATCAAATCACTGAACTATCAACACATCTGAAATTAGAGTCTCCTTGAAATATCACGACATGTATACCATGAAAGAATGGAAATGCATAACAAGATTTGCCATGGGAAGTCAGCTGTCAGTGGAATCGGGACAGGCTGGAGAAGGCTCAAGAGAAACTGGACAATGATCGCTTCCGCAGAAACCTGTTAACAATCCAAGATGACTGAAAGAATATATGATTTTATGTACTGGAAACTGAAATAGAGGATATTGGCAAGAACTGAAGCGCGTAACAATGATCGCTTCCGCAGAAACCTGTTAGCAATCCAAGATGAGTGAAAGGATATATGATTTTATGTACTGGAAACTGGAATAGAGGATATTGGCAAGAACTGAGGCGCGCATTCACGATGTATGAAAGCACTGCATCATCTTCTGTCAAGTGATGAAACCTGGCTTTGCTAATATATCTAGCTAGAGAGAATAGTTGCACAGTGAAGTCACTGTCTTGCCAGATAAAGGGAGAGCTGGGAACCCTAGCATTCTTTTATCCCATTTCCTGTCACAATATTAGTATTCTTTTATCCCATTTCCTGTCACAATATTAGTATTCTTTTATCCCATTTCCTTCTCCTTTGAAATGATTTCTCTTCCTCTTTCCAACCATTATAGGTGCATGTTAACACAGAATCAGG
>NW_011499938.1:202024-225149 GCF_000495115.2 Populus euphratica
AGCAGGAATCCATACTTCCTACCAAAAATCTTCAGTTTGATTGCTTAATATACACATACTTATCAAAAGTTCATTAATCAACCTAGGATAGGATTAGCATATGTGCCTAAAACAAATTGATGTGCCATAAATGATATTTAAACTATCATCCACACAAATGAAAGAGACCCAACAGAGAAGAAGAAGGTCACTAAACCAATATGAAAAATGTAAAGCACCTTCTCCTTAACTCAACTGGAAGAGAAAACATATTTGTCAGGTTTTTTTTTTTAATTTTTAATATCACTAGTCTTCTCGTGGACTTTAACCATCTGTGTCACTATTACGTATAAAAGTACAAAGCTTGAACTTCTCTGCCCTTGAATTTATTTGGATACTAACTAATAGCGTTATCATTCTCATCTTTAGAGGTTGAGCAGGAGCACTAAGTAGATTACGAGTTATTTTTTTTATTTTTTTTGAGATAAATTATATAATCACACTAGAAAGATTTGATCTATCGTATTCTTGAAAGGTTATGGAGTGATTGTCTTAAAGAGACAATCTCAATCCCCTTTATAGATAGCGTTGTCATTTCTATCCTAGAAGGTTATGTACAGCACTGTAAAATCATGTATGTCTCATTTAAGGTAAATTGTACAATCACACTAGAAATATAATCGATTCCTTTAAAAAAATATATACAATCACACTAAAAAAACTTAAGCTTATCTCACCCTTAAAAGGTTGTAAGGCGATTGACCTGAGGAGATGGTCTTAACCTTCTTTGCTAATGGCATTGTCATTCCTATCCTTGAAGTTTATGTAGAAACACTAGGGAGATCACGTCTTTCCTCTTGAAGATAACAAGAGAATTATAAGTAGAAAACATATCATTTTCTTTTTGTTACTAACAACTAAAGATAAAGAAATAATATTGTAGTAATAATTATTTATGTATTAATTTATGTGTAAAATAAGGATAATATAAGGATATAAAACATTTAACATTGAGCTGTTAAAATTAAAAGAGAGATTGTATAGGGGATAACAAGACAAGATCTCACACATAAAGTTCATACGTCAAATAAATGCTCAACACTTTATTAATTTGACTCTATTGAAAATTATTATAAATATCAAAGTATAATCCTTACTACTCAATTATATTAATATCTAATATAAGATTGTTGCCTTGTTATAGGCTAGATAATTAGTTTCTTCGTTTAAGGATTAATGCCTTGTTTTAGGCTGGATGAATAGTTTTTAGTTTAAGAATTAGTGTTCTATTTTGAGCTGGATAATTGGTTCCTTAATTTAAGTATTAATACCTCGTTCAGAGTTGAATAATTAGCTCATTGATTTAAAGATTAATGTCATGTTTATGATTCTGCAAGTGTATACCTTAGATGAGGTTTTATTAGCTGAATATGAGTTAAGAAGCAAATCTTTTGAATATTGGAGGGATCGATGAAATTAATAAAGATAGGAATTAAGTTATTTATTAACTTAATTGTTAATGGAAATGTATACTTAGTTAGTAAATTCATTAAATTATATATAAAAAAATATTATGTTAGGTTAGGTTAGGTTAGGTTAATTAATTAATTAATTGTGTGAAATAAAATGATTTCCGGTCCTCGCAGCTTTGTTGAGATTAGTAAATTATAGAATCCTTATGTTTTGTATCTTATAAGAACTTAAACTAATATTGCATATTTTGTGTAATTTTAGGATGATAACATGTATATTAAATATTTAATGTAATTATTATTATGCTAGGACTTAAATATTAGTTAAATCTATGATTAATTAAAGTAGAATTTTTCATTGATAATGTTTGTATTAACTCTAACCATAGTAGTTAAATGATATTTAGTTTAAATTATATGTTGTTATATTCTAATTATTTTTATGGATGAACCTTAGTTTAATTTATATATTAGTTAAATCTATAATACAAAATATGATTAATATGATGAGACAAATTGTAATGTAATGAGTCCAAAAAGATTGAATAATGATTGGAATGTGAATTGACTATTTATTAAAATATAATAAATTTAATTGATAACTTAAAATTTATTGGTATAGGGGAGATTCTGTTAAAATTTTAGTAGATTCTATAATAAAAAAATCACAATGTTTTCAAATTTATTACATGAAAATTATATTTAAAAAATTAGGGATATTACAACCTGCTTTGCTGATGTTATCATTCCTATCATTGAAGGCTATAGAGGAGCATTAGAGAAATTATGTTTGTTTCATTCAAGATAAATTATGCAATTACATTAAAAAGCAATCGATCCATTTCAAGGAAAATATAAAATGTTTCTCTTATTTTTATTGAAAAGTATAGTCACAATTTTTATTTTTATTTTGAACTTGGCTTTAGCTTGTAGATCGATCCACCCTTAATGTGAGCTAGGTGTCAAAGAAAAGTCAATTTATAATTAATCTAGTTTGATTCAGTTGATGAGTTAATTTGTGAATTAATCAACACTTAATTTATTTTTTATTCTTTTTGTAAAATGATATGGGCCTCCTATGACTACCCATGTGCATTTATTATTTTTATTTTTTATAAATAAATACTGGCTATATTTCTCCAAGTTTCAAATGTGGTTGTAGAGAAGAAAAGGACAGACGATGTCCAAGAAAAGAAGTAACCAATGGCCTAACTTAATTATTTGCAAACAATAAACCTTGAATTTGTTGTGTTAAGGATATCAATTTAAAAAGTCTCATGATCAATGATTTGTTGTTAAATTTAGGATCTAAATTAGGATTCCAACCTAAATCCCAATCCCACTTGTTTTGTAACAAGAGGCAGTATCAAGCACAGATATTAGGTGCAATAATAATTTGAAGGACAAAGAAAAAATTTATCGACACATTTTATCAAGGCAATTCAAATAATTGCTGGGCTGCTGCATTTCTCTTGCTTTGATTCAGCATAAAAAATATTTTTATATATTAATCAAGATTAAGATTCTTTCAAAGGTAAAGAAGAGAGTATACTTCTCCAAGTAAGATTCTAGTCTATCGGAATTGACTCTGCTGCATTAGTCAATGTCTTGCCAGAAACCTAACCCTATGTCTGCTACTGGTTGGTTGCCATCAGAATCATTTCAAGGTGATGAAGGAGAAGGCACATGTTTATTTCTCCTACCGCAACAACATGTAATATATCAACATTCAATCATGAAGCAAGAACAATATGATAATGAAAAGTCTTGGTCAACTTAAAAACATTCATGGACTAGGCTTCCAAGCAGCTAAACAAGTAGACATCGTACAGGAATTTTGGATTGATGAAGATAAAATAAATGCTTGAGTCATCACTCAGAAATTAGATAGATTATAGGGAAATGAGGGTGGAGATCTTTGTACAGTTTCCTGGAAGCTAAAAGAGCAAGGGATTATGGTTTTTATTTTTTGCTGTAGGATTTAAAAATGGACAGTTCGTTGGCAAGTTGTGCATTAATTAAATATTATAAGGGAATCCTCAGGAAAAAGAAAAAAAAAAAAAAAAACTATTACAAGGACTTGCCCCTGACAGATATAAGGCAGGGATCTGAAGTTCCATTTCCCGACTTTACTTGATTTCATAAACAAAATGTATCCTCCAGTAAATGACCAGCCAAGATATCCAGTAGATGCTCATCAAGGCCCAATCCTTGTTTCAGGAGCTCCTACTCCCAATCCTATATACACTTATGCTCCACATGTGGCCGTGGGGCATGCTCCTGGTGTGGCAAGGAAGTGGTCTACTGGTCTCTGCCATTGCTGTGATGATCCTGCAAATTGTGAGCTTGTGAAAACTTAACTACAAACACAACTTTTTTCTAGCTAAGACGATCAACTACTCTCACTTGTATTTTTTTCCTTAGTTAATAACTAGCATTTTATTTCATTTTATTAGGTTTCATCACTTGCCTTTGTCCTTGCATCACTTTTGGACAGATTGCTGAAATTGTGAATAGGGGATCTACAAGTAAGCCAAGAAAATCAGTCAGCTGGTTTTAATTCTTCAAATATTTTCATTTTTTCCCTCTTTCTGTTGTAATATCATTCATCTCATAAACTACATGTTTACTGGGAGGAATTGCAGCTTGTTTTATGAGTGGAGCAGTATATGCGCTATTGTTGGGTTTTGCATGCTTGTACTCCTGTTGCTATCGCTCAAAATTGAGGGGCCAATATGACTTGGAGGAGGCCCCTTGTATGGATTGCCTGGCGCACTTCTGCTGTGAGACTTGCGCGTTGAGTCAAGAATATAGAGAGCTCAAGAATCGTGGATTTGATATGGGGATAGGTACTATATTTATACCTGCTCAGATATTTACAGGCTTTCTGTTTCATCAACCTTTCAAAAACTAGGAGGATATAAATTTGACAGGAAAACTCTTGCCCTAATTAGCCCTTCCTTCCATCCTGGCCATATGCAAGAAATATTGAGTCCCAGGTCACATTGGAATATTCTGACCTTTAGTTTACGATAGCCCAGAGCTACCAGTTGTTCACCAACAGAGTGTTGGATAGCAAAATGTTGAATACGTGAAATGATAAACTTGGTCTACATTTACTGGTGTTTGTGTTCATAAACGTCACCAGTTAAGATTTTCGAGAGAATTATACAAATTAAGCCCTCGTTTAGGTATCCTGAAAGGCATGGATGCACGCATCTGCATTTTTTTACTCATTGGCTTTCTGGTTTTCTTTAATTAAATCTGATCTTGAGTTTCTTTGTTGGATGGAAATTATGGGACCAAAATGAAGGCTGGGAAGCCAATATGGTTAGATTTCAACAGCGTGGAATCACAATGGCTCCAATTGCGACCCCAGGCATGACAAGATGACAGAGACCCTTCAGTTCAGTTCTGTTTTTTTTTTTTTCCTCCCACGGCAACAACTGATGCCAATGCTGCTGCCTATCCTCTTCTGCTATCGCGCTTGTTCTTGCAACATTTATGTCTTGTATATCGGTTTGCTTATTTGGGCTCTAGAGTGTTTACTTGCATATATCAATTTTCACATTGGCTACAAGAATTGTGAAAGTTTTGAGTCATTATAATATCCAGGAAAGGAAAATCTCCCATGATAAAACTGGTGATTGGTCTTCAGCGAGTACATAGAAAGTAGCAGGTGTTTATGATCATGGATCAACCAAATAATTCTCTACACAGTCTTCAATTTAACTAGATTCACCTAATAATTCCCTAAATTCTCAATTGATTAAGAACAAAAACACAAACTAGGATGATAAGGGTCTAATGAAGTTGTAAGAACAAAAATAAAGATTGACAGAGGCTGAAGGTAAGAGCCGACATTGATACCAACCAATGAAGAAGAGATTTTTGTAATATCGGGCACGGCTTACTTCTGGTGTAAAGCTCCTTCACTGAAAATGTTTAGCATGCCTTACCCAATCCAATCAATTAAGCTCCTTCTTTCTGTGTTTTTTATGCAGGCTCACTTTCTTCATCTTGGCTTCGCGACGCTCGCTCTTCACTCCTTTAGCTTTACTAGGCAGTGCCATCTCTCCGATTTAAAGAAATGAAATCATTTGTTAGGTTGGTTGCCTTAATGTGCAACAGACTATTGCAGCTGGAGTTGTATGGTTGGCAGCCATCATTATTAAAAAAGAGCTAGAGTTGACAACCATCTTTGTTGAAAAAAAATCTTCATGAATGTCTATAAATAAAAACATATATGAGAGAGCAAAATGAGAGGAAGTAGAGCTAAAAATATGAGAAATATAAAAGAGAGTGGGCTGCCATTGCAGCACTAAAAAGAAAGAAATAGAGTGAGGTTGAGAGTTGTGAAAGAGGAGATGATTCCTCCTCCTCTATTGTTGTAAATCTTGTACTCTCCCTATATAATGCAATGACTTCTCCCGTGGATGTAGGCGGTTTTACCGAACCACGTTAAATATTATGTTAGTATGCTTGACCTCCTATGAACAAATATCAGAACATCACGGGTCAGAATTCCCCAACATCATTCACATCACAAAACTTGAAAGAAACAAAGATTCCAAATAAAGATGTAATTTAGAACTAAAACGCGGCGGCTACACCTGGGCAAATGAAGCTACGTCTAGCACAGGACCAGTTTCACCCTTCCCCACACAAACATTCAGAATGACTAAATGCCTACTTACCTTTCGATCCGGAATATACATCTTTCCAAGCTTCCCTTGTAGAGCATCTTTACCAACGCTTTTAATCTGCAAGCACGAAAGAGGCAACATTACTGACATGCCATTTTATTCTCAGATGAAAAAAACAGAGACAGAAGTACATGGCTAGCTAACCTTCTTCTGAGGCTTATCCTTAGAAGTTTTCATGGCTTCTTTCCTTATGCTTTCATAAGGAAAACGATGACGACGAACTACAAAATCCATGGAAGGGCCAACTTCTACCAGTTCAATCCTTGGGACTATCGTGCCTGACCTTTCTAGCCGTAGTACACGGTGAGTGAGGAACACCTGATTTGAAGATAAAGCTGTACATACTTCCACGGCCCAACCCAGCAAGATTCAAATTATCCACAACCTGCATGAATTGGGTAAAAGCTCCCTTTAGTTATCTTTCAAAGTTTTGAAAGACAGGAGCATGTGGTAGCAGAAACAAACCTCTCCCGATTAGACATGTTTGAGTAGATGTGACAGGATCAAATCTTCTAAGGAGAATAAAAGAATTGCGCAAATAAACTAAAACTTCATTTACAAAATCAGGAGTGAGTAAATTCTATTCTTAACCAGATAAAAAAATAAATAAATAAGCACGGAAGTATATGCAAACAATGGAAAATTACATGTATATACAAATAGGTGGAAATGGAACAACAGAAAATACTCATAGCAATGCAGGTATGAAGGATCATGTTGAATATTTTGCATGGAAAACTTATAGTACAGTATCACAAACCAATGAACCTAAGAAAAGGTAAGCGACGAGGTCCTATTTTATCCCATAAGATCTGAGGCCGGCCCGAACTCAAAACAAAGTCATTAATCTTGGGATTCTAACGATGTAACCCACCTTTTTATCGAAGACGGGGGCAAATCATCATTACAAAGTAATATAGTGGATAGAGTTTGGAAACCTGATTTGGTGGTTAATCTGATCTAAAGCTCGGATCAACGGGTTTTGATAGAATCATTAAGATCAATTTTTTTAACTCAAAACAATATTGTTTTAGTAAAAAAATAATTCACAATAACTTTTTTTTTTCAATGAATGTATAGTTCAAACAGTAGATATGTATTTGGTTGAGATTTTTTCCTTTATATTAATGCCTTTCGCCTCGTTTCTTGCAAGGCCTGTGTTCAAGTCTCTTAACCAAAACATAATCATATAATAGCAATAATACCGTTGAAGAGATCAAGTTATTTTCATATCTAGTCTCGCCACAACAAATTATAAGAATCCAATTAAGCATTATAACAGTACGTATCACTTTTTGCCTTTCTTTTGGGCATTTAGCTGTCGATCATGTTCATATATATTACGAAATATTTAGCAGAATAGCTGAAGGGGATCCAAATAAAAAATGACATAAAATTTAAAGGACCTATAGACATACTGTCGTATCCCTTCATAGTTCATCAATGGGAGATGAGGTTGATGAATATAACTCAGGGCAAGCAAGGAACTGGTGGAAAGACATGCCAACCTTGCATGTCCTTGAACATGAGCTCAAGTGCTCACCACCGCCATCATCACTACCACCACCACCTTTCTTTCCATTTATTTTTCCACCAGTTTCTTGCAAGGTTTGCTGTGGGATGTTGTCCCATACATGTTTTCATATTCTACCGTCTCATTTTCTCCATTTGTTGTTGATGTGAAATAACGTAGCTAACATGAACAAGTTCTACGGTCTCGCTTTCTCCATTTATTCCTGGACTCCCGATGCTTCAAAAGAAAAGAGAATCAAATGGTAAAATTTAGCAAAGAGCATCTGGCACATAATTATCTCTTCTCTTTAGATGAAAAGTTAATTCATCACGGATCTAGTTTCATAAATATTTAAAAAGAGGAGCATGAAAACTAGCTGGCAAACATAAGTAATAAATAAATAATAAATATAACAACCTGGATATCATCATCAGTGTCTCCGTCTCCAACAGCTCCATGTATAATCAATCACATTATATTATAAACTTGATTACAGCTTCGTGAACTTCGAGATTGATTTGACGTAGCCCCAAGAAGCAAGTAATATCTTGCCATGTTTATTATTATTTAATTAACTAATCACTAACTATGGCAAAGAAAACAAAATTAATATGATTTGAACCTATGTACACTCATTTATTTCCTGGGGAATCGTGACATGAATAAAATAATCCAGAACTCACAGGAATATTGTCATTATTTATAATTTATTAATATAAATACTTGTGCCATCCCCGTAAACTAGCGCCTGTAGCTCAGTGGATAGAGCGTCTGTTTCCTAAGCAGAAAGTCATAGGTTCGACCCCTATCTGGCGCGTGCTCGCTTTTTGCAGATTTCGGGTTTAACTAGTCGAAGACTTTTATTTATTTTATTATTTTTTAAAAAATCATTTTATATCTATCTAATATGTGATTTATGTGTTTTATTTTTTAATGAGTTTTCGGCATCAGGCTGTGGTCCTAAATTGTTTATGAAATGAAACCCAAATTCATGTTATTAGAATTAAGTTTATTTATGTGTTTTAAAAATATTAAGAATAAAATAAAATAATTTATTTTTTATTTATTTTAAAATTATTTTTTATATTTTAAAATTATTTTAATGTGTTAATATGAAAAATAAATTTTAAAAAATAATCCTCGTTACCAAACATCTTTTATCCCGGAATACATTTAGCGGCGCAATGAAGGATAAGTTCGGTACCAGAAACCGTTAAAAGGACAAACTGTTTTGCAAAGAAAAAGAAAGGCAAAAATCTCTCTTTCCCTGGCTATGTTTTCTTCTACTACTGCCACCACTCCTTCCTCAACAACTCAAGCTAAGACTTCCTCCATATGCAGCTTCAGATCCCATGAAAGGAACTACGTATCCTATTTCCCTCGTGGGCACAAGCATATGTGTCAGTAACAAGACAGCAAGAACAAAAGCAGTGAGCAAGAGAAGCAGTTCAAATGGGCTCACTTGCTTAGCTTCATCTTCTGTTCTTCCATCGGCTCTTCTTTTTTATTGTGACGGCGTGCTTGTTGATACTGAGGAAGATGGCCACAGGATTTCTTCCCATGAAGTACTCTCCATTCTCTTTGATTAGTCTAATAATTCACTAGTGTTGGTAAATTTGAGTTGGTCTTTCGGATTCCTTCAAGCGGGGGCTTTGGTTTTGGGTAGGGATTCTTGAATTGTTGGTTTGTGGTTGCTTCGTTTGTGTTGTATACAAACAAGATATGATGCCCAGTTTCCTAAAGCTTGCATTCATTAAGCGAGTTAAGAAGTTATCATCTCTTAAGAAAATGGAGATGTACAGTAGCCTTCAAACTAAGGGATGATTTCACTATGAGGGTTTTCCCAGAAACCTTTTTCTTATTCCCAGAACCTTTCAAAATCTCAAAACAATCATGATCTGATTTATTCCCTATGAGGGTGCCTAACGCTACTGCAGCAAATTACTTAAAATTAAGGGATGCCGGAGCATATGTTGAGGCTCTGGAAGGACACTACAAGACTGTTAACAAACAATTCTAGAAATTAATGCATTGCAATTTTTTTATTTATTTTTTAAATGTAGCCTACTGCCAAACAATTCTAGACTTGCAACTTCTTTTTTTCCATGATGTGAAAGGTCTTCCATCTATTATTAATTTTTATTTTATTTTATTTTACAATCTTATTAACCATGTAACTACTATACGAATCTCTTCAAAAATTCTGAAACAAACCAAAAAAACTCCCTAGAATTGTTGGACTCCCGCAGGAACGGGCAGGCAAATCAACTTGTTTACTGCTGATAGAATTCGGAGGATATGAGAGGACAATGAAGACCTAATCTCTTAATTTTTTTTATTTTTTTCACCCTTGTTAATCCATGTCTTTGCAGGCGTGGTTATCACTAAACACTCGTTGACAAATGGAGTTGGATGAAACCGAACTGGGTTTATTATAGAGACACGTGTGCAATCATCCAACATCATTTCCTGAATTACATTTTCACAGCTATATCATCAAGCTGTTGCAATTTTGTCCTACTAATCCTGACAGCGACACGAGGACAAACCTGCACTCAATCTAGATACAGACTCTGCTTTGATCATGTTGGACTTGGCAGCATCCAGTAAAGAGTCTGCCTCGAGGGCTTTGTTGAAGCAGTACTTGGCCTCGTCCCACCGACCCTCAGCTACAAATACCAGACCAAGATTGTTAAATGCAGGAGCATAGCCAGGCTGGAGTTCAAGAGCTTTTGTAAACATAGCCTTAGCACGGTCGTATTGCTTTTGCTGCCGGTAGAGATTTCCTAGGTTGGAGAATATTGCGTGTGCTTGTTCAGGTGTTGCCCGTGCCAACGCTTCCTTATAGACGGCTTCCGCTTGTGAGGGTTCTTCTGATAATTGTAGTGAGATTCCTAGTGACCATACCATTTAATTGTAAGCCCATCTTGTGAAAGAAACATGATTTGAACTACAAGAAATATAGAAATAAATAGTCATAAATCTGCTTGTACCAAGATTTGACCACATGTAGCAGCATTCTCTAGAGCGGGAAGCTGCAACCTTGAGATACTTCTCTGCTGCTTTAAATTGTCGGGAACAGAGATAATGCAGACCGAGTTGGTGCCACTGCACCCCATCATCAGGATCCTCAGCAATTGCCTAATTAATATAACAGTGAATGATTGAGAATTTTTATTTCAGATAAGAATGAAAAGATATATTTTATGTAAAAGAACATGACAGGAAAGATAAATATCCAATTTTTTAGTCCTGACACGTTAGATCCTGCATGAAACCTAAATCCATCCAGAAGATGGCAAGATATTCTTTCTCAACTGCTAAAAAGTTAAGTCAGGTGCCATTGTTCATCATTTCACATTCGTTTATGGATCATAATTTTTTCTTCACCAGGGGACAATTGTAAGCTGAAAAGGTGATACAAATGAAGAGAATGCGATAATAAATGATTTTTCAAGTATTCATAATCACTAAATAGCAAGATTAGGATGAAGCATCCTTCTTTCTTTCTTTCTTTCTTTCTTTAAAAAAAAAAAGATACTCCTTGTTCTGCTCTATAATTTCTCAGTTCAGAAAGCATGGACCATGTTACTTTTCTAAGATTAATAAGAATTCAAGTCATCATATAAAAGCACAAACTTCAAGAAAGATCAAGATGTGATTAAATTCTGTGAAAGAAAGTAGAAGTTTTAAACTGTTAGTGAGAGCTACCATAATTATTTGATAGTTTCCAAATATAGATGAATGAATTATGCAATAGGAAAAAAGGAACCTGCTTCAAGCTGGAGAGAGCACGCTCTTCCACCTCCATTAGCTCATTTGATTCTGTATCAAATGCTGCAGCAATCTCGTGTTGGGCCTTGTGAACCATGCCAAGTCCAGCCCATGCAATGGGAAGATCAATTGGAACAGAATCTCCCTCTCTTAATATTGAAGCCATTTCATTTCCTGCCAAGGAAAGTTGTTCACTAGGATCTTGAGACCTTTCTGCATCCTTTATTCGGTGAACTGCCACAGCATATCGAGTAGACATGCAGTTGGGCTCCAGTTTTGCTGCCTAGAAAGCAACAATTATATCAACAAAGTAATAACTTCAGCACCACGATTTTAACACAAAAATTGAGAAGGGAAAGAAATGTTGACATATGAAAGCATCAGCAACCAGAAGAGTAAATTATCTCATTTATACGATATTAAACATGGAGGAAGTTATCCAATTGTTCATGATCAGAACTTTATCTTTTTTTCCCCTGGTTTATCATAACATCAAGGAAACCAATGAACAACCTCAACAATGAAGCAATAAATGACAGTAGCAATGAGCCACTAGCACCTTCTCCAAGCACTTGCTGGCACTTCTGTGGTCACCAATCATGAAATATGCATTAGCAAGATTAGCCCAAATATGTGCTGCTTTTGGTTCCAGTTTAAGTGCAGCTAGCAAACACTCCTTTGCAACATTGAAAGCTTCAGCCTGATCTACAGAAGCACCTACACCAGCATTTGCCCCAGCACCTGAGAAGTTAGGAAGAGGGAATGGGAGCTGTAGTCATGTGAGTTACATCAACCATATATGAATAACAAATGAAGTAGAGGTTGATTGAACTATTCACGACATCTTAATATTCAAAGCAAGAAATTAACATAAAAAGTCAACAAAGGTCAAGATACATGAAGCTAAAAATCGATTGAAATATACCTGCAACAACCGAACCATATTTAGAGAGAAGAATGGCAGCATAGTTCACAAGGGACGAAGGATGGTTTTGATCTTTAAGGATCAAATCTTGAAAACATTTTGCTGATAGTTCCAAATTTCCACTGCAAGCAAATCCACGAATGAGAAAGATCCAGGGAAAATATCTTACTGAGACCATAACCATAGTATAGGTGTTCAATTGTACATCTCAATAAATCAAGTGATGATATTAGAGCAACCAGAAAGTGCATTCAATGAGTGATCCCAATAGTACCGAAGCAAATTAATTGATTTCAACACCATTGTAAAGCAAATGAAGATAACTAAAACTAAGAAGAGAATTTTAGGATGCTCGTTCCTCATCATCGCTCACATAAGAGATAAATGTAGAAGTTTCAAAATTCTGTCAACCATCCTTTGCAGAAAGCAACTTAGTGATACCTATAATAACTGAGGTAAGATTGAAAAAAATGCCATGCTATAAGTACATTTCAGAACCTTCAAAAAGCTTTCAAAGGAAATAAATGTGCTTTGAATCCTCTCGACAAAACTGAGATAAAGTGGTCAAGATTGCTCAGAAATGATCATAAACAGCAGATATTTTATACTCACGGCTAAAGATACCTTGCTGGATGATATTCATCTAATTTATATAAATTATATGCTGCATTTTATGGTCTATTAGATCAAGATACCGATGATTTCTAGTCCCAGCCATTTCAAATTACTGCTGCATATTCTCAAAATATTCCTTGTTCTTTGGCTTCATCATTGAACCAATGCTGCCATTTATCTATTATCAGTAGCCAATGCTAAGACAAACGAGGTTGAGTGGATAACCAAAAGAGCATAAACAGCAATTTCTTACCTTTGCAGGAATGCAATCCCCAAGTTTGCAAGGCAATCGTAGTTGTTAGGATCAACAGCCATCAACGCAGACAAAACTGAAACAGCACTCTGAAAAGAAACAATGCAGCATACCAAGATCACGAAACATCAACTCTCATTGCAAACAACAAAAAGATCATTAGTGATAATACCTGCACACGGCCAGATTTAAGAAGTATCAAACCTAGGGTGTTCCAAACAGCTACTTGTCTAATATCCAACTGCATCGACTCCTTCAATTTAAACAGAACGTCCTCAAGCTCTTGCCCTTCAAGTTCCTTCTCCAAGCTATTATCGCCACTAGTTTCAAGCAAAATACACTACAGTACACGCATTCAATAATACGCATCACATACTTTATCGAAATAATAAATAAATAAACAAAAACCTGCGCGCGGTGAATTTGAACTAACGAAGCAATTTCACACAACAAGAAAAAACAAAATGCACTGCAAAATATAAACCAAACCTGGGCGTGGTGAATTTGAACCAAGGAAAGCAAATCTGGCCGAGCCACCTCAGCCTCGCAACGAAGCAATATCTCTTCAGCCTTCTCATAAGCCAAAATCGCCTAAAAACAAAACAAAGTTAACTGACATGAAACAAATCGAATCAATCAGAGAACAAAACGAATTAATTGTGCTCCGAAAACTAACCTTTTGAGGCTGGCTTAATCTTTGGTACATTAATCCAAGTATAAAATGCGCATGTGCATTCTTCGGCATCTTCTTCGCAACATGTAACAATCCCTAAAGAAACCCAATAAAATAATTAACCAAAATTCAAACAATTCATTAAATAAAAATAAAATGAAAATAAAAAAAGGAAACTCACCGTTTTGAGACTGCTAACTCTCTCTTCACGATAGGAAGAAGGACCTTGGTTAGGCTGGTCATTATCATTATCAGGTCCGTAATCGAGAGGGTTGTCTAATTTATTGTTACGCGAACGTGATTTACCTAATTTACTGCTTGATTTTTTACTTTCAGTAACTTCTACGGTGGTGTTGTTATCTGCTTCTTTGGATGTTAAGTTAGGTTTGTTATCCTGTGCTTCGTCTTTTAATTTCGTGAGGTCAGATGGTGACAAATGGAGGGAATCGGTGGTGTCGGATTCAGGGGGGTTGGCGTTGAGGTCGGCTAAAATGACGAGTTTGTGAGGAGGTTGGGGAATTTTTGAGGTGGTTTCTGTGGAGCTGCCATCTATGGTTACGAGTTCAGGTTTTATTGATTGCTGAAGGGCCCGCGCCCAGGGTTGCGGTTGCGACATCTTGCGTCGGAGGTTGGTGCGGAGGTGGAAGACGGAGGCTCTATTTTAGGTTAGAGAGAAATGTATGGTTAGTTTGGGTACAGATATATACGTATGCAAGTGGGGGTGTTCACTAGGCTGCGTTGGGCCTCAACTTTGACTTTATTTAATTCAATTTGAAGATGTTCCTTGAAATTTTTAAATTAAAGGTAAGGTAAGGGGTATTTTACACCAAAAAAAGAAGAAGAAGAAGAAGACCAAAAATCTTGTAGGATACTTTGACTGCTTAGTTTAGTTTCTAACTAGTTACGTGATATTTTTATTTAAAAAATAATAATTGTACTTCTTTTAATGTATTTTGATAGTTTAAAAGGTTTAAACTCAAATTAGAAATATTATCCACGTATATATAATTAAATCAATTAATAATTATACGTGTGAATAAATAAATAAAAAGTTATTAATAATATCTAAAAATAAAAAAACACATATATATTAAGATATTTAATTTTGAAAAATTGAATATTTACTTAGATTTGTTTACTAAATTTATTTATTAAAATAATTTTATATTTAAGCAAACAATAATAGAAATAGAGTCATTAATTAAATTGATCAAATAAAATAAAAGGAAACAACGTCATGTAAAGCTGCACATGTTAGAACTATTATTTGAAAAAAAATTCAAAAATAAAGTTCATCTATATAAAAATAAAAAAATATAGATGAATCAAAAAAAAAATTTCAAATTTAAATGCATAACTAAAACAATAATTTTCATTTAAAAAAACTCTAAAAAAAATGAAAGAGAGAAGATGTACTAATTTAAGTATGAATTAAAAAAATAGAGAGAAAACCATAAAAAGTCATTAATTTAAAAATATTATCTGAAAATAATTTTTTTATTTTTTAAAATAAATTTCAATTACGTAAAACATAAAAAAAATATAAATGAATTAGAATAATCTCTTAAAAATTAAAAATATATATATATAATAAAATAAAAACCACTATTTCAAACAAGGCAAAAAATAAAAAATTAAGAAATTAGAGAGGAGGTATTAATTTAATTATAAGTTATAAAATTATTTAACAAAACACGTATAAAAACATGATTTTTTTAAACAGATATATATATAAAATCTATGTTTGACCCAATTAGAAAGGATCCGATAATACTCATTTTCATCTATCTTAATATTTTATAAAAAGAAAAATTTCAAACAATAAGTTTCTAAATTCTAGCCACTATGATATTTGTAAAAACATGATCTATGTATTTTCATCCAAAAATTTATTTTTTCACCTATTTGTTTTTATCCAAAACATATAGAAAAGAGCTTAAACATCTTGATAAATCAATAGATGACTTTAAAAAACCAAAAAAACTACATAAAAAATCAAGATGAACTTAAAACAAAAAAATTTATTGAGTTTAGATGTAGTTTTTTAGGAAATCTTAAGATATAAAAACATTTAAGTGGAACTCCCGTTACTAAATGAAGCTTTTTATCATTAAAATCAATCATTTTGATGATTGAAATCAAAGTTAGTATTGATTTTTTTTTATTATTATTAAAATTCAACGATCTTTCTCTACCCTCTCGAATTAAAAATTAAAAAATAAATTTGTGAATCAAAACTAAATTGCAAAACTATTAAAGGACCACGTAGATATAATTTGTAATGTTTGAGGATTGAAATAATTTTTTGTGATAACTTTGAAACTGCCATCCCTTTATGGTGTTTTTTTTTTTTTACTTTGGTCCTTTTTTTTTAATGTTATCATTGTCAACAAATTTGGTTCAATTTTATTTTAATTTGGTCCAAAATGGATGCAATTGTATAAAAAAAAAGTTTAAAAACTAAAATAAAAAAATAAAAATTGACCTGAGCAAAATTAAGAACTAAACGGTTATCTTATCTTTATTTTTTTAATTTTTTTAAATGATTTAAAACTTTCCCATGCAAGATTGACATGTCATCAAATCACATAACAAGTTCGGACGTCTCGGGTACCTGCAAACATGCAATCTAAAAAGAGAAAAAAAAAAATCAAGAACAATAATGAAAAAGAACTTTTACCATTCCAAATTGAAAAATGTGTTAGGATAACCGTAGCTTGAAGATCAAACCTAAATAAATAAACATTAAGGGTCAAGTAAGAAATGTGAAAGGATAAATAGAAATACTGCAATAAAAAGCTAATCTCTTTTAGTTTTTTTTTTTCTTGTTAATTAATTCTTACAAGTACAAGTGTGGTTTCTTTAAATTATGATAATTTTCAATTTGAAGTCTAAAACATAATTTTTCTTAATTTTATTTCAAATATTAAATTGCAATTGTAATTTATCAAACAACTTCACATTTTTTGAATCATTAGTTGGAATTCTTAGAAAAGGGTTTTGGGAAAATTCTTAGTGCTGTTTATCATTAAGCTTTTTATTAAAAAAAAAAAAACAAAAGTTAAACATTTATGTTAAATAATTATTATAGTAATTTCATTTAATTTGACAATAATGGCAATATAAGAACTTCAAAAACCATTATCGAAGGTTTTTCAAAGCAAAACTACAATAGAAGGCAAAGAACATCACTTGAATATAACTTCTTTCAAAAGCAGGTGAAGTGCATTTCACTAGCCCTATTAAAATTCAATCAAAAATAAATTTAAAAACATAAAAAAAATATTTTAAAAAACAATTATCTGCCTAACTAAGAGAAATTATCATCAGCAAAGCCATACTAAAATGATAATTAGAAACATGAGAATCATTGTGCTTCTGGGAAATCAAAGAAGGGGAAGGAAACAAGTAATCCTAACCATCATCACGTAGCATGTACAGCAACATCACAGGGAATTTATTTCCCCTCTCTTAACATACTCTTTTGGATGCAAGATGCGCCTAAAGCTAGGTCGTCAATAACACAAAGAAACAACCAACTTTACACACTGAATGGGATCATAAGAATCTCCATCGGATAAGCACAAAAAAGAGAGACATCAGACGGAATCTAAACATATCCTATATCTATACCTATCCACCTTTCAGCAGTACAGTGAGGCAAAATAGGTAACAACATACATGAGAATGACGACAGGAAATATGCTTTCTTCTCAAGTACCTGTCATGGCGATTGAGGAGGAGCCGTCCGCAACAGATGACCCCAAAGGTGCAAGCAGCCAACCCTTTTTCTGGGCATAATCTACATAGAGGCTAAATTTCTCCTCTGCATTTGGAATGTCAAGAGCCAGATCATCCATTCCATCCTTGATACGGTTGAAGCCTTTGGTCATCTGATTGATAGTGATCAGGCCTTCATTGAAACACACTTGGAGCAGATCCAGCATCCTGTCATTCTTCTTCTCCATTGCCATGACCAATGCCTTCTTCACCACCTCATGGTTAAAGAAAGGCATTCCAAGATCACGAATACACTGGCAAGCTTCGCCAACAACACCCCCACTTTCATACTCCTCCAGTAGCTTTAAGATCTTGTCCTTTGCATCTTCCACAGCCCAGCCAGTTCCACCACCCCAACACCTCAAGAGCCTCTCGCCGGCATGGCGGGCAGCAATAAGTGATCGAGCCATGCGCACCGTCTCACTTCCACTGCAGTTTGGTGGCAACTTGCTGCCTATCTCCTCTAGATTCAAAGGAGCCAAGACATCATCAATTACAGCCCTAGCTAGAAAGAGTGCAAGTTCATTTGAAGCATCCAAGATGTCCAGCGCTGTATCTTCTGCAGATTCCAGAAGCATGACGAAACCGTTAACTATGTCATCGGTTGAAAATATCTCAATGTGAAGAGCTGACAGTAGCACAGACGCCATTTCCTTCTCCCTGTTCTTCCTGTCCATGGCAAGGGTGATGAGCTTTTTCAGGAAGATTGGGTTACACTCAGGCATTCCAAGATCTTCAAGACTTCGAATCAATTCAGGGATGTCATCTGAGAGAAAATACTCATGAATTATTGTCACAACCTCCTCCTTAAACCGCTTAACCTTCTCATCCTCAGCTTGTACTTGTCCATCTTCACATGAAGATTTCATGAATGAAGCATCAAGCCATCCTTCAGCAATAGCTTTGGGGATGAGGGATTGAAACAAGGATTTGGCAGATGGAATGTCAAGAGCAAGGTCATCAAGGCTCTCTGCCAATCGAGCAAAACCCTTTGCCATTTGACTGGAACTTATCAGGCCTTCTTCAGAAGCTTCCTTCAACAGCTTCAATATAAGTGGTTCTGCAGTTCGGATCTCCATGGCAAGAACCAAAGCCCTCTTAACAACCTCATGATGAAAGAATGAAACTCCTAACTCCCTTATGCACCTGCAGGCTTCAACAGCATCTCCACTCTCCACATATTCCCTCAACAGATCTGCAATTTTTTTCTTCACTTCCTCGACAGTTATGTGGGTGCTTCCACCCCACCTCCTCTCCACAAGCTCTGCATGGTGTGGAGCTGAAAGATAGCTCTTTTCAGCAGTTTGGAGAACTTGAAATCCTTTCGAGGATTCAGGTAAGGTCTTCTTTGCTCTGGTGAGGAAAGCAGGAGGAAGGATATCATCAACCACGGCACGAGCTATGAATAAAGCAAGGATGTCAACTGCATCCAGTATATCCACTGCAAGATCATCAGCAGACTCTAGAAGTATGACAAACCCATCTCTGATCTGGGATGGGCTGATGACATCAGCATACAGCGCAGAAAGCAAAACTGAAGCCATTTCCTTCTCCTTATCATGCCTGTCCATGGCCATGGAAACAAGTCGCTTGATAAAGTACAGATGATATTCGCTAGACCCAAGTTCTCTGAGGTCAGATGCAGCCACTTCCACATCACCAGTGCTAAAGTACTCCTCTATTATTGAAACAACAGCCTTCTTGTAGTCATCTAAGGGATCTGAGATGGTTGCCCCAACAAGCTGATATGGCTCCTGTACAATGGTAGGACAGAAGAGAGCAATCTATAAGTCATGACAGGAGAATTGACCCAAATTGTTCAGAGGTGAAGCAAACAAGAAAAAAAAAAATAGTAGCCCTAAAAAACTATGCTGCAGGCATATACATTTACCCAAAAGCCTCGACAAACCCAAAATGATTCAAAATGACTGGGGATGAATGAATCACATTGCAGGTAGAGACTTACCTCTCCACTGTCATAATTAGGATCACTCCGATCAATACGGGATTCACCATCAGTGTCCAGCAGTTTTCCCCATGTTCCCTTACCACCACCACCATCTTAAACCATAAAAAAAAAAAAAGACAAACACTAATCAGCATGAAGATGTCCTGATACTCTTCTATAAAACAATGTGTGCAACTCAAAATAATACATTTTTTTTTAATCTATTATCGGCCATACTTTCAGGATTGTGCAAACAAACAAATCTAAAATGCACTAATTGGTTCTCTCTTCATTATAAGTTGGTTATTCAATGTAAACTAAAGATTACTATGCATCATCCAAACAGTGAGGGCTTGCTGTTCAAGAGAGTTTTACACTACAGTGGCACCAAATTGCAACACAAAAATGCATAGAGCAGTTTTTCTGGGTTCTGAATCCCAAAGGAGCCATTTTCCCTCTACAGACCAGACTCCCCCCAACCCCAAAAACCCAGTTATTCAGAGTGAAGATACTTGAATATCATCAAATATGTAGTATTTAGTTTTCTTCATTTTCTTTAATCAGCATTATCAACGTATAAACAAACATTCCACTACTCTAGAATTAATGCGCCCTTTAGAATTACCACTGCTTAGCTCTCAAGTTGCCTCTGACCATCAAATGAAATGTTACCAATGAAACAACTATTATGGCCCTTAACTAGCCTTGTGAAAGTTATATCCAGGTCACTCGCTCTGTGAAGGTTACACAAGATCATTCAGAATAAATATTTCACGTACTATGCTGATCAGTGTAGGCAATGAAGGCAAATTAATTAATGTATCAGCACTTACTAACTCAGATCTTATAACTATCCCTGCACTGAGAAGAAAACATGACATCTCATCAGTGGGACATTATGGTTATTATCATCCATAATATCCAAAAAAAGTACAGAAAATAGAAGCAAAAATAAAATTATCACAGATATAAGGATAATTTATCTTCTAAATGTAGATAAAATGCTTCCAAGACACGTATAAAAAAGCTAAATTATAAAGGGAAAATCCAAAGGAAACATTCTCATCATCAACATTCTAATGAATACTCTCAATTCAGTAAAGTGTCACAGACCCAACAAGCTCAAACTATGTGATAATGATTATTGAATTCACTAAAGTAATCTGCAGTGAGTCGTTCCACGCATTCTCAAACAAGAAGCTCACTGTTTGTAGGTATTCAATCAGATATCATATTATCTCCCAGTCATTCCATTTCATGACTATTTGCTCTTTTGATCTATCCAAACATACTTTTTCTAGAATCTAGAAAGCTAATTAAGCCATCTTCTAACCTCCATCCAACATATCCCCTTCCAATCCCTCAAATACATTTAAAATAATCTATAAAAATTTCATCCCAAAATACCATAATATGACCACACTGGATTCATCAGAAATGACCATATACAAGTATCATTTAATGCTACATCCAATTTTAGATTAAACTCAAAACAAAGGAAACTACACCGCCATTAATAATATTCGAAGCTTACTCACAAGTCATAATACAAAAATAACAATCACACAAAAAACAAGCATTCCATTTCCAACCCACCTTTCTTAACACGCACAAGCTTCCCCGAGTGCGATCTCCTGACATGCCTCACAGCAATCCCAGCATTAGTTGCTTTCCCGGCAGCAGGAACTTTTAAGTGATGCTCAGAAAACAATTGTGATGGGGATTTAGGCGACGAAGACAAACCCTTGGGAGACGATGACAAATTCTCTGCATTTTGGCTGGCTATTTTCAGCATCTTCCTCTGCTCACCCGTCAGAAATCCCTCACCCGTCGCCATTTACACTTGTTCAATTCTATACAATCCCCAAATCTAAACTACAAATCAACAAAAATAAATAAATAAATAGTAAGTAAATCTGGTAAACAATCTTATCTTCTTCTAAATGATTTTAAAAAATCAGTGAATAAAAAAAAATCAGTTTTTTTATATTTCATTAATATAAAAAAATGATGAAAACTAAAGATTCAAAATGCTCAGTTTCTTACACTTCCCTCCTTTTCTCAGTAACCAAATACCGCTCAAAGAAAACAAGAACTGATAAAATCAGAGAGAGAGAGAGAGATTGAACCTTTGTACACTTGAAGAGAGAGAACATAAAATCTAAGAACCCGAGCCCGATACTTCTGTGCTTGGCCCGGATCTCGAGCCAAGACAGAGAGGAGAAGCAATCGGATCTCCGAACCGGACAACCTCCGATTCGAAGAATCCAAAAAAAAAGAGAGCAGGAATATAATTGAATTGAAAAATAAACCCCAGACGAAACGAAACGGAGCTCCGAAATTAGTGGATCCTGGAGGCTCCCGATATTTAAAGGTCGGGCAGCAAGAGCAACGCACGTCTCAATCTGAAAGAGAGACAATGAAGGAAATGGATGAGAACAAAGGGAGGGGATGACTGAGCAAGTGTCTGTTATTTATAGGGAGGCTACGGTTAAGGGTACACGTCACCGGGATTTTTTGGGTATATTATCTCTTTGATTATCCACGTGGCGTTATGTCTACAGGCTGCTCTCTGTCTTTTGTGTCCACTCCGCGGAATTGGAACCTCTTTAGGGTTTTCTCAGCAACTTCAGTTACTAAACTGCCCCCTCTATGGATTCCATGGTCCATCCATAGTTTGTTTGGTTTTTTTTTTTTTTTGGGTGTGAGTGTTTTTGATGAAAATAGGAATGGATAAATGCAATCTTGCGTGACAAGAAAAAATGGAAGGAATAATTGGAAAGGTTGTGTTTTTGGAGAGTATAATTAATGTTTTCTTCTAGGGTAAGGAATGAATTGGATTTGAAAATGATGGGGATAATATTAAAGCAATGTTATAATCAAATTAATTAATTAATTAGTCTCAAGAAATTGATTGAGTGGAAGATTGTGCAACAATGAATGTGTGATCTTAAGATTTACTTGCATTTAAAGAGTCTTTTTAGTACAAAAAATGGTGTGTTTGTTAAAAAAAAATATAATTTATTCTTATTTTATTTCTTTCTAGTTCAAACTTTATTTTAATTGTAATAGAAATTAATGTTGTAAAATATTTTAGTTGAATCTCAATCACCTAAGTATAATATAATCATTTTATTTAGATTTTAATGATGCAAATATTAGACATAACATTGATGTATAAAAAAAATGATAAATATAGAATCTATTAAACAATCATTTCAACTTAATATGTTGTTTAGAAAACAATTTTGTATTATTCTCTAGTATATTCTCTTATGTGATAGCTCTTTAAATTTTAAAACTTGTACATACTCTTTACCATCTAAAAATTATGAATAATAAAATTTAAACTTGTGATTCCTCAATAATAAAATTTTGATATTATTTTGATTTTAAATATTATTTTTAGGAAGAATCTTAGCACTACATCTTCATTGTCATAAGTCTTATTGTGATATATATATATATATATATATATATATATATA